>NC_035440.2:105065718-105365718 GCF_002127325.2 Helianthus annuus | reverse complement strand
ATACAAAACAACATTTTTGTTGACGTCATACAAATTGACGTTTTTACAGGTAAGTAACACATCATGGAATCCGCATGAAACAAACAAAATTGAATATGGTATTTATGTGATTCAACAGCTTGCGTGTATGTACGGTCAATGCTAGGGTTCTATCATATTTACTCAAGATTGCCATATTAGATATGCAAATTACATAACAATTTAACATTAACGTAAGCCGGTTTTCTATCAATCAATTGCAAATTACATCTTCAACTAATCAAAATCCAATACATCAAGCTTCTCATCACTAACACAACAACTTACTTCACGTTTCAACTCGAGTAAAAAGATACAATAATGCAATAACATTCATAAACATTTCATGATATGAGATATGCAAAAATATTTAGTTCACCTTGGCGGTGTTGTTTTGACAACATAGAAGTAAGCCAATTCACAACCTCTCTCCTTGACCTCCATCTATACCCTGCATTGACCGAATTCTCAGCCTCGTTGACTTTCAAGAAATCTTCAGCAACCACATATAACATATGCCTAACACTCCTTTCGGTTCCCACAACCGCTAAAACCGATTCACCCGATATATCTTTCAAGAAATAGTGAACTACCCTTTTGCCCCTTTCTTTTGACACATAATGTTCTTTCCATTCCACATAACATTGATTACTTGCAGCCATTTCTAGAACCCTAAAAATTGAAAACCCTAATTTACAAAAGTACCATTATAACCTACCCCTACAAATATCCAACAAAAAACTTAATTAAAACCCTAAAAGTCAAGTCAAAGGAACAATCTTGCACAATCTTGAACAACTTTAAGTTAGAAAGCACCAAATTCTTAGCAAATACATACCAAAAGACTTGATTTTTACCCTAAAAATCAAGAAACGAGAACTGGGTATTTCATAAACCTAACAAAGAAGCTATACCAACAACTTTCTTGAAGATCTGGCTATAAAACATCAAGAATTCTGACCCAGATTACAAAAGGGGCAAGATTTTGAAAACCCTTTTGGGAACCATGTGGGTGTATCTGAAAACACTAAAAGCCACCACCTTTAGGGTGGTTAACGACGGTGGATGATGGTGGCGGTTCAGGAAACAGTCAAGAAAGGTGAGGTTGTGGTTGTGGTGGTGGATGATACATGTGTACATAGAGGGGTATGGATGGTAATATTAGAGAACTTTGGGGATGTTTAGAGGTGGTGGTGGTTGTGGTGGTGGTGAGTGGTGGCCGGCCGGTGGTGAAAAGAGGGCAAAAAACCATCAAGAAAATGGTTTTGTGTAATGTGTGTGTGTGTGTGTATGGTGTGAATGATAAAGAGGTGAGGTTGATGAGTAAACCATGTGGGGCCCACTAAATGACGCCCTGCAAGTCCGGATTGGGGTGACCGCTTGACCGGCGCTAGAAGGTAGAGAGAGTATTAAATAATCTAAAAAGAAAAACTCATTGTTTGTATGGTTAATTAAACCTTAGTATATTGATTAGTCTTTTTTTATTAAAATTTCGTTTGTTTCACTAAAAAAACTTGTGAAGTTATGTTAAAACAGGAGGTAGACGGGCAAGAAGTCGCGCCGTCACTCCTTTTTAAATTGTAAATCCAAACCTTCTAAAGATAAACCCATGCTCTCCTGGGACTGAACAATTGTTGTGGATGACTTGTTGGACCCTGGTCAATAAGTTGATAGTTTCTAACGTTAGGAAGCCAAATATATTAAAAGAAAATAGATTATTTTATTTAACAAGAAGATATTTTGAAGGTTAGTGGAAATCATACTTGAATGTTTACTCAATGTTAATAGATTGATTATAAACTATTTTAGTTAATTACATATATTTTACAAGTTGGATTTTTATGAAAAAATAGTTTCTTTAACGACAAATTTCTTTTATTCTCTGTCGTTTGTGGGACTTGATTATTACACTATTAGATATCAAATATCAAGATACTATTTGATTAAAGAACAAAAAATAACTCAAATAACAGAAGTATACTTAGAAGCGCACATATAATTACTAAAATGATGTTGATTAAGATTCGTGAATTATAGGAGGCGTTCAAAGACAAGAGTATTATAGGAATATCTAATGTTGTTGACTCATAAACCTACTCTCTAAGATTTTCAAATGGCTATAACTTTTTCATATGATAATAAAAAAAATTAAATACATTGTATTACTGAGCATTTAATTTTCTTTAATTTGAGTAGGTTGTTGCTATAGTTTTTTTAATTTTTTATTTTTTTAGAGGATACGCGATTGCACATTCAATGGTGAGAACTAGTTGTTTATGCATTATTAGGCTATTAAATTTGTAAGAGTAAACTGTAGTTTGCGTCCCTAACCTAAAGAGTAGGTGTCATGTTGAGTCCCCACTTTCAAAGTTTTGCTTGATAAGTCCCTGACTTATAAAAAGCACTACGATTTGAGTCCCTCTCGTTAGTTTAGTCGTTAGATTAATGTGAAAACCCCATTTTGCCCCTTGTAAAATATCCTTTCCCCAATTTTTTTCGCTAATTTCACCGAATTCTCTTGTAACGCTTCGCATTTTGTACTTTCCTTATTTAGAAAGTGTAATCGTATTTCTATTATTGGAAACTTGTAATCGTATCGTATTCGTATTTCTTTTCCCGACATTGTAAACTCAGGCTTTGATCATAATGAAACTACATTATTTTATACATGCTTATGTATATGTTGCAATCTTAAATACATGCACATACGCGAAAACCTATACTTGGAATACTTGAAACATCAATTATACATGCATTATACTTATACATTACACTTTTATACTTGAAATACTTAAAATCGGCTAAAATACGCGAAACTGGCCCAACATAACTCTCTCATGCGAATGAACCCTTCGTGCAAACTGAACCATCCGTGCGAACTGACCTCCAGTCGCACGAATCACTCCATCCGCGCAAGACTCCCATCCGCACGTATATATAAGTGACATGTGAACGCGTTGTAGGATCGAATATAACTCCTGAACGATTGCGAACGACACGTACGACGTGCGAAATCCGTGTGCGTGTGTGGACCGAACACAAGAACTGATTATAACGATGATTCTATTAAGATTAGATAAATTTTTACACCTTGAATCACCACCGTTTGCTACTTTCTCTCTCCAGGCTTCAAAGCTCTCCAAAGTAACAAATGGCCAAAAGTTCTAAAATGAAACAATACATGGGCTATTTATAGGGAAGGGTTTAATGAAGCACTCCTCACTTAAGCTCTCCATCCATCCGGATGGGCAACTATCCATCCGTTCGGATGGACTTCCCCTTTAATCTTCATTTGTTAACGTCTTGTCTTGTTCTATTTTCTGCTATGCACACGATTGATGGAGGTGATAGACATTATGCACTCACAGACTCCCCCTTGGATATTACCGCAGTTAAACTCATAGCTTTCTGTCTTTTCTCTCTCTCTCTCTCTCTCTCTGAGTCTTTATGAAGCTTTGGCATCTTCAACAACCACATACTCCCTCTTCAAGCTCCTCTTGATTCTGCGTTCTGAATCAGCTCCCCCTTTCAATTGACTCTTTTCTTCAGGCTCCCCCTTTCGTAAAGCTTCCGTGCTTTAAGGATCGACACCTGGTTCTACAAGCTTCCCCTTGCGTCAAGCTTGTCTTCAGACTCCCCCTTAGTCTCAGCTATCGGGATGGTAATCTGGCACTTTCATCTACAACATCTCAAACGTTTGTAAGATATATGACAATATAAGATTGAAAACCTAGCTATAAACATAAGTTGGAACATTTCAAATATGTGACAGTGAAAGCTTTTAGGTTTTCCCAGTAATGATGACCTGGATCTTAAAATATTTTTGGATCGAGAATCTGGCTCTATTGCACAATTGTAACAATATGAATTTATCCAGGATTGTTCGACTCTACTCCCCCTATCAAATGACTTTACAAATTTGATAGTTTTAAGCATCCAAAACTTTTATCAAGTAATCATCCAAGTCCAAATTAATGACCTTGGAGATTTCACAAACTGTTTTTCATTTTTTTTTTCTTGTAAAATTTCAAGTTTGAAATTAATGAACGTGTTTATTTTCAGAAACACGTTCAGCATACTTAGATTTTGAAACTCAGCTTCTCAGACATCGTTGTCGAAAATAAAGTAGAAACAAAATCTTTTTGTATTTTCCTGAAATATAAAGCAGTGAAGAAATATTTACAGATAATACTTTGTTTGAGTTGTGTTAGAGGATCATATCAGTTTATGACAAAATCACTAGCATCGTTGAGCTATTAACACTTTAAGTTCTAAACGATTCACTTAGATTGTCAGTATACTGATCCACTTAAATTTTCACACAAAGTTCAACTGATTCGAGATACGAGATTTAGTGTTTTAGAAACTTAAACTTATTCGCGTGTCCCACCTCAGAATATACTCCCATATCAAAATTCCCTAGATTCAGTCTTACAGGTGAATATACTATATTGATATTTGTACTCTGGGTTAGTGCGAGACCTTGAGAGCTCAGGTATGAACTACCGTTCAGTCAAAGAGATGAAGGCTCGACTTTAGGTGTATCCCACTTAGGGATCTTCTTTACAACTGCACTTGAATTCTTTCAATATTTTTCAATTTTTATGTAGAGGGTAAGCATTAAGCGCATAAAGTATTATACGAGGTCCAGGCCATTGCTTCTACAATATCAGAAGACCAGGTATTGATGCGTGTGTAGTGTGTATATAATTTAGATATATAATTAAGCCTTTTTTACACCTTTAGCCAAGTTTTAAATTTATAAAACACGATATTTACTAACACTAAACACACATATGGGCAAGTGCACCCATCGTGGACGTAGTATAGTGTTGGTAAGATACCGAGGTCGTCCAAGGACACAAGAGCTTTTAATACCGGTTTATCCTCAACGTCTAATCAAATCAAAAAGTGAGAAAAATGTTTTTAAGCTAAGAAAATAAAAATTAACTAAATGCTGAAAAATAAAATAAAAATAAAAACAGATAGACAAGATGAATCACTTGGATCCGACTCGTGTATTAGTATAACCTTTGATTATTTTCGCACTTTTGCACTTGTTTAAGAGATTATCTTAGTTATTGTAGTAGGCCCCTCTTTTGAAGGCGACGTTACCCTCAACCCAGTAGTTTGAGTCAGCAAGGATACAATCCTAAAGGGTTGGATTATTGGAAGATAATGAATTAAGTTATTAATGCAAATTATGGTAGGCCCCGCTTTTGGCGGTGACGTTACCCTCGGCTAAGTAGTCTGAGTCAGCAGGGATACAGTCCTAAATAGCCGGGTTATAGTATTAATAGTAGTTGACTTATGAGGGGGTCAAAGAGTTTGGATCCCCGCCATCCAATACCTATGGGCATTGAAGGAGATCCTACTAAATTTGACCCAGGTCCCAAGCAGGACCTCTAAACGCTGAACAAGGGCAAGACCCTTACCAAACCGTTCCCTTAACCCCCGACCAGGTAGCCAACATACCTCCATATAGACCGTGGAGATATGAATGGTGAAAATCTTTTATTTTATATAGACAGTAAAATAATGCCAAGACACCACGGACAAACGATAAGGAAAGATCACCTTCAACATAAGCAACTAGTTATTAAAGTCATTAATACAAAACCAAATAAAAAGTGCAAAAGATTAAAAATAAAAAGTATTATACTAAACACTTGTCTTCACCAAGTGATGTAAGAGACTTACGCAAACATAGCCTTGATTGTCAAGAACTCTTACTATCAATCTTGGATCCCGAGACGACTCACACACTCTACGATGGACAATGGATGATGGTGGTGGATGATGGTGTTATGGTGGTGGTGGGTGGTGGATGAAGTGTGAGAGAGGTGGTGTGCCAAGGGATGAGATGGAATGAAACCAAGCACTCCTATTTATAGGCTGAACAGAAGGCTGGGCACGGCCCCGTGTCCGCTGGACACGGCCCCGTGCCCGTCTGACACTCTCTCTCCTCATTAATTGTAATTCGCAATTACAATTAATGCGCCTGCTGTACTTTCACCACGCCCCCGTGCTCACTGGACACGGCCCCGTGGTGGGCAATAGAAGCTTCTACAAGTTTGTTTTTCTGCTGCTTCTTGGGCACGTCCCCATGCTGGCTGAGCACGGGGCGTGTTCAGGCTTCTGATTTCTCTTCTTTGCTTTGGAGGATGCCGTTGAGGGTTCGGGCAGTCTACTTTTATTCCTTTTCTTGTATTTATGCTAGAATTAGTTGCCTTTTTGCTTCTTTTGTTAATTTGAGCTCATTTCATCCTGAAAATACAAAAGGAAGACAAAAACACTCTTTTTCCAACATTAGTACTTAACAAGGGTTAGTTTTATGCCTTAATTGATGTGATTTATATGTTGCATTTTACACACATCAAATACCCCCACACTTGAACTTTTGCTTGTCCTCAAGCAAAACTCTTTAAATGTGGCTTACACTCCCAAATGGAATGGGTAGAAGAGAAGGTTTTTGGCTTGTCATAGAGTGTCGGGAATCCAAGATCTTTTTGGGCATTATTTTCATTTATTTACAATCCTATTCGTTATGATTTATTTAGAACGTTTCATAAGATAAATTACTTACTAGGGCATAGCATGCCTTTTTTTAAAATTTCATTTATATACAAGTTCACATACCTCACGGGATAAATCACTCAACACTCGGCCGAAGGTGTATTTAGTGAATCACTCGAGAGCGGCATGGAACTTACGCATTCCATAGGCTTGCCAAGCAATCAATCCTCCTCCTTTTTAACTTTATACCTTTGTAACTATCAAGAGGACTTTTTGGGTGAAGGGTTAGGCTTGGGCTAAAGGTGGGTGGTTGGGTTAGTGGTTAGTAAAAGGGCGAAAAGCATAAAAAGCGTCGGTTTTCGTAACACAAAATTTTTTTAGTGACTTTTTATTTTGAAGTATTTCTCCAAACAAGCTTTTGTTTGTATAGCTTTGTTTGTTTTTAACTTCATCATCATATAAATTTTTTTTTTTAGTCACATAAAAGAACGAGCTTGCGAAAAACCGAGCTTGTTACTAAAATAAGGGGTGAAAAATAAAAAGGGTTTTTTGGTGGGTAAAAAGGGTTTAGGGTAAAGAAACGAAAGGTTTAGGCTCAAAGGGGTTAACTAGGGGGATTTTGGGTAGGTGGTAAAAAAAATGAAAAATAATGGTGTAGAAAGAAAAATGGTTAGTCCTAATGCCTCCATCATTTACTTACTTGGGTTTAAGTTGGTAAGGACCGGGAATGAATCGTCGTGGCAAGTTCTAGAGTTGTAAGAACCAAGCGGCTATTCACACAAGAAATGAAAAATGAGCATTTAGTCTAAAGATGTAAATTTGTATGCTCAATAAAGGCTCAAAACTCACTTTTGTGGGAATGGGTTTTTAATGTGATCAAGTATATATAATCAAATTTTAACTAGACTTGTTATGCCGTTTCATAATTTTCTTATGTTGGTTCTTGTTATCACGACGCTTTCGGTTGTAAATTTTATAAAAATATAACCTTATTAATCTTGTGATTCCCAACTTAAACTTTAGACAAGTAAGAAAAAATGAAATTTTTTTTGAAAAAATTTGGGGTGTTTAGCGGTTCCAATAGAGTTTTGTGTAAGGCTTGTTATTAGGACTTGCAAAATTTCAAAGTGTTAGCTTCCCCCCCCCCCACACTTAAATTACACATTGTCCTCAGTGTGTCCCAAAAATAAATTTTTAGGTTGATTGGATGTGTAATGTGGTGTTAAAAAGCAAAGATTTATGTTACTGGCAGTCTGGACACGGCCCCGTGGGGACCGGACACGGCCCCGTGTTCAGGTGCCAGTAACATAAATTAAAGAAATGAGACAGAAGCCTGGACACGGGGGCGTGTCTGGTGAACACGGCCCGTGTCCAGTTACCTGAACTGGGCGTTTTTCGGCAGGTGGCTCAGCACGGGGCCGTGTTGGTTGAGCACGGCCCGTGTTGAGCCTTCTGTGATGGAGATTTGTGTCGGGTTGCTCCGTTCTTTGTGCATGGGGCCATTTTTCTTGTTCCCTTTTTCATCCATTACCACCATAAGTGTGTTTTATTCATTATAAACCATCAAACCTTAGAAACCATCATTTCATTGCAAACATAGAGAGATACATATAGTTTCAAAATAAACTAAAAACTTAACTAAATAACTAGGGGGTTACACGAGGCTATCATAAAGGGTTCTACTTATTTAAGAAAATTTCGGGAATAGTTTCCTGATGTAGTAAGACCTTTAGCCAATGGTTCCTCGGTTATTGTTCAAAGCCACTCCTCTATCTCCCTTGGAAGGAAGAAAGCGGCTTCATTTTCCTCAGTGGCTGGAGGAAGAACATTCACCGGGACTCCTTGCACCACCCTCTGCGGAGGTTCTCGGTGCATGGCATACCATTCGGCCGGAATGACGACCTCGGGTACTACATTCCACGCTCTTTGGGTTATTATAGGAACCAAAGGCGGGGAAGCGAGAAGGTTTAACCTCTGGTGCAAGAGGTTCACTTCTCGAAGACAGCCCTCCAACCCCACCGTCAGATGGTTAATACGGTCCACTAACGCTTCTTCTACTCCCGTCATTTCGTCTATGGCCTCCCTTAAGGCGTAAACGTAGTTTACTAGGGAGTCTTCTGCTGTCGACGACCTTCTCCCATTTCGGTTACCCCTTGAAGATGATCCACTTGTTCTGCTGGCCATTTTCTGTGAAAGAAACCGAAGATAGCTAAATTTTTGCGAAACAGTACCTCGAACACGGCCCCGTGCTCGCTGAGCACGGCCCCGTGTTCAGTTGTCTGCAGGATTTTTGGCTAAGGATTCTTGGGGTTTTAAATTATTTTCATAGTTTTTAACTGTGGTTTAAGCTTAGATAATTTAAAACAAAGTTATACAACTAAATTCAAGCAAGAATCCGTAGCAAATAGTCTTACAAACTCCACATAGAAGGTTGGAATCATGGAGTTTCCAAGCTTCCATGGAGGAGATGTTGAAAAATTTTTGAAAGAAGGGGAAATGAACAAAAGTGGAAGGGACAAGATGGTCCTTGGGAACCTTCTTTTAGCACTTACTTAGGATGGTATATGTGAAGATCCCAGGAATCTCTGTCTGGTGGAGTGGTCAAAAATGAGCAGGAATCAGGCTGCATTTAAAGAAAACGACAGCACGCTGGACACGGCCCCATGTCTGCTGGACACGGCCCCGTGTGCAGAGAAAATCCTGACACATTTTGTCCGTATTCTGACAAAATCAGCAGAAAATCTTTTGGGTGAGCACGGGGGCGTGTTGGCCGGACACGACCCCATGTCTGGAGACTGCCTTATGGGTTTTTGTTGTTCCTAAGGATCTTATTCATATCGGGCGGTTCCTTACTGGATGGGACAACCCCAAAGTGCCTAAGATACCTTAATTGTCCTATACTAAGGCGAGAACGCAAGAGGTTGTCGGTGAGGGTAATTCCTATTTTCATTCTAGGTGGACAAGTCCAACCCTTTCCCGGGCTCTCGTTAAAGAAGGTGTATGCCGAATCGCTCAGGTCTATGTATGCACCGAACGAAGTCGATGGAGAGTCCTTCACGACACAATCGGCACAGGGACGACTATCGTCGAAGTCTTTTCTAGGTATGAAGGTATTTTCGGGAGCAACGAGGTTGTCGGAATGCGGTTCCAACATTTCCTCATGGTCATCGTCTTGGGGCGGATCAATAAAATCCTTCCTAAGTTCCTTTGACCAATTTAGAATTAGTTCTTCTAGTTGAAATAACTCGTCAAGGAGCATTTCCCCTAGAATATCTGGCTGGGCGCATTCGAGGGAGAGATAGTGCTTATTTTTACTTTCGCCCCTCTTAAGGTTATAAGGAATCGGTGGGTCTATATAGTGGGGCCTATAATTTAGAAAATAACATTTTAATTCTTCATGTTCGCCTCCACATAATTGACACCACATACCATAAGAGTGCCGAAAGTAAAAAAGAATTACTATCACTCATGTTTGTGTCAGAAATTACCAACCGCCGGGATCTAACGGTTCTGTTTTCAGTAAGAGAATCTTGGGCACGGGGGCGTGTTGAGTGGACACGACCCCGTGTTCAGCTTACTGTCTGACTTAAAACAGGATTGCCAGTTCCAATGATTGAGCACGGGGGCGTGTTCAGCGGGCACGGCCCGTGCTGAGCTCTGCAGAAGCTGAAAAACTAAGAAAATCCTAAAAATTAAAAAGAAAAATAAAAAATATGATTAGGCCGTTGATTCCTAACTTTCTTAAAATCCTTGTGTCCCCGGCAACGGCGCCAAAAACTTGATGCGTGTGTAGTGTGTATATAATTTAGATATATAATTAAGCCCTTTTTACACCTTTAGCCAAGTTTTAAATTTATAAAACACGATATTTACTAACACTAAACACACATATGGGCAAGTGCACCCATCGTGGACGTTGTATAGTGTTGGTAAGATACCGAGGTCATCCAAGGACACAAGAGCTTTTAATACCGGTTTATCCTCAACGTCTAATCAAATCAAAAAGTGAGAAAAATGTTTTTAAGCTAAGAAAATAAAAACTAACTAAATGCTGAAAAATAAAATAAAAATAAAAACAGATAGACAAGATGAATCACTTTGATCTGACTCGTGTATTAGTATAACATTTGATTATTTTCGCACTTTTGCACTTGTTTAAGAGATTATCTTAGTTATTGTAGTAGGCCCCTCTTTTGAAGGCGACGTTACCCTCAACTCAGTAGTTTGAGTCAGCAAGGATACAATCCTAAAGGGTTGGATTATTGGAAGATAATGAATTAAGTTATTAATGCAAATTATGGTAGGCCCCGCTTTTGGCGGTGACGTTACCCTCGGCTAAGTAGTCTGAGTCAGCAGGGATACAGTCCTAAATAGCCGGGTTATAGTATTAATAGTAGTTGACTTATGAGGGGGTCAAAGAGTTTTGGATCCCCGCCATCCAATACCTATGGGCATTGAAGGAGATCCTACTAAATTTGACCCAGGTCCCAAGCAGGACCTCTAAACGCTGAACAAGGGCAAGACCCTTACCAAACCGTTCCCTTAACCCCCCGACCAGGTAGCCAACATACCTCCATATAGACCGTGGAGATATGAATGGTGAAAATCTTTTATTTTATATAGACAGTAAAATAATGCCAAGACACCACGGACAAACGATAAGGAAAGATCACCTTCAACATAAGCAACTAGTTATTAAAGTGATTAATACAAAACCAAATAAAAAGTGCAAAAGATTAAAAATAAAAAGTATTATACTAAACACTTGTCTTCACCAAGTGATGTAAGAGACTTACGCAAACATAGCCTTGATTGTCAAGAACTCTTACTATCAATCTTGGATCCCGAGACGACTCACACACTCTACGATGGACAATGGATGATGGTGGTGGATGATGGTGTTATGGTGGTGGTGGGTGGTGGATGAAGTGTGAGAGAGGTGGTGTGCCAAGGGATGAGATGGAATGAAACCAAGCACTCCTATTTATAGGCTGAACAGAAGGCTGGGCACGGCCCTGTGTCCGCTGGACACGGCCCCGTGCCCGTCTGACACTCTCTCTCCTCATTAATTGTAATTCGCAATTACAATTAATGCGCCTGCTGTACTTTCACCACGCCCCCGTGCTCACTGGACACGGCCCCGTGGTGGGCAATAGAAGCTTCTACAAGTTTGTCTTTTCTGCTGCTTCTTGGGCACGGCCCCGTGCTGGCTGAAAATACAAAAGGAAGACAAAAACACTCTTTTTCCAACATTAGTACTTAAAAAGGGTTAGTTTTATGCCTTAATTGATGTGATTTATATGTTGCATTTTACACACATCAGGTATAATACCCCAGATATCAAACAGTATAAAAACCTAATATCTCAGAATCTGGCAATCTCTCAAACAAGATTTCGGGGGTTACCCATATATCCGAGAGAAAGTTATTGATATTTAGGTTTATATCTCGAAATTAATCTACTAAGCGTGTAAAAACCTACTGGCATATCATCAGTGAGACCGTTTATCACATTTGACTTTCTATTTCTTTAGCGTACTGTGATTTTCTACTGATGTACTATCATTTCCTCTTTTTACACAAAAACTCATTTTTGAATTTTCTATTGTTTTTGGTTTTTTTTAAATTTTCAAATGTTTTTATATTTTCAAAATTATTACTCCCCCTAAAATCCAAAACATTTAAGAAAATTTGACAACCCGATTGTCACACCCCGATATTTCCACGTATTACCGGTGGGCCCGGTGGGAGTATCGTGACGTAGTTGATATCATCATAGTCAAACAACACAATTTTAAATGCACAGCGGAAGCAAAAGATAGATTTTATTTCAACCGAATAAATTGTAATATTAAGTATCACAAGATAGTTGAAAAAGATCCACAGGCGGATCGAATAAAAAGGAAAATTTATTCAACAGACTTTAAGGGCATCTAAGCTTGCGAGACTTTTATTTGATGCTAGGAGAGGCCAGCCTATTCCGATTAGTACCTGCACTTAGCCTTTTTGGGAAAATACGTCAGTTTACACTGGTAAATATAATTTAACTAACTCATTTTGAAAATGTTTAAGAAAATTGATTTAAATGCACATGGCACAAAACTTTTTATAACTTGGGATAATTATTTATATATAAACTTGTAAAAGAATTACATGTTTATTATACGTTCAGTAGCCCGGATTGACACCGGGTTAAAGATTACTAGACACACCACGTGATATAGTCCCACGACGAGTTATACTCGAAACCGGCGGTTATACCTTATTATTTATATATGCACAGGCGGGTGTACGCCTACACCCCGTGCTTAGGTCGTGGCCATTTCTATGAATGATGCCAAGGATATCCGGGACATGGTCATTAACCCCCCAAAGGCTTTAAGTTAACAAAACAATTTAAACGGGTCATATCAATAAATCAACCTTCATACGATCAAAAGTTCAATGCCCGACCAAGCGGTATTTTATATACCGTACCCCAAGCCTGTATAGGGAAAATAAGTTAAAAGTATTTACCTGAGCAAGTATGATTCACAAATAGCAAATGCAAGTAGCTTTTACCGGGTCTCCTAATCTGGAACGAAGGTTTTTAATAACCTATTAGATTCCTAACGGGTCTTTAATTGAGCCTAAACTTAGACCGGTTAGTTTTAAAGGAAGATACGGTTCAAACGCACGATTAAGTGAAGACCAAAATTGAATGTGATTTAGACCCGACAAGTTTGAAGACTTGTATAATATGGGTAAACTAAACACATTCTGGATTTTGAGACAAAAACGATAAGGTTTGACCCGTTTCGGTCAATTTATGCAAACTAGTTACATAAACCGAACCGAACGCGAAAAATGCATAACGGGTAACCATAAGAGTCATATACAGGTTTCCTAAGTTAATATGCCTTAAATATGTTGTGACATCAGTAAGATATCTTCTATTATGCCCAAAACGAATTTAAACTCAAACTATGCCCCGTAGGGGCATTTTGGTAATTTTAAAGGTTATAAAAGAGTTTAAATATTAATCTGAGTTACATGTCTGATATAACCAGTAAAAATACCTAATTTAATAATTTATAACAGTAGGGTATTACATATATGTGAAATTTATCATTTATAACCAAACTATGCACCTTGGGGGTATTTTGGTAATTTCACATAGGTTTAAAAGGTTAAAACTAGAAATCTGAGTTTAAAACTTTTTCTTACTGTTAAAATATGAAAACTTACTGAAAATATCAGTAGGCATCAAACCTTATATGTTTAAAATAGTTTTAATACATACTGTGCGTTAAAAACGCGTAAAAAGGCGGTTTTAAGCGATTTCCGGGTTTTATAAGAAAAGCTAGTATTTTTATTATTCCAGAAGGCTTAAATAATTTATTTATCATATAAAATCAGTAGAAAAAGGTTTGGTATCAAAATGATTTGTAAACCTCTTTTTATAGGCCAAAAGGGCAAAACCGACAATAACCGAATCAAGCTTAGATTTCTATGTTATGCTCAGCCTAAAAATAAATAAAAATCTTCAAAATTCCCAAAATATTATTTTAGATTAGTGGGTAAGAAGTTTGGTATCAAAAATTGGGTTTAGATAGGCTATACGCTAATTATGCCGTTTAATTAATAAAAAGCTTTTCATTTACGCTAATGAGCATAACTCCTAATCTAGACCTCAAACTGATGTCAAATTTTAGGGACAAGTCTATAAATTAGTAATGAAGGTTTCTATTCTTTTACTTTTTCAAAAATCATGTTTTATAGTCAAAAGGGCATAATAGTCAACATTTAAGCATTTAACGGGAACATGCGTATGAATCGGATAACTAATGAACCAAGTTGTATAATCACAGAGGGTTATACTAACATGTAACCTGGTCCTAATAAAGCTCTAAGGCATTTCTAAACTATGCTCTAATGGGTCAGAACTGAAAGTCAAAGAAAAAGTCTACTTTTGCGACTTTCGGTTCCGAACCGAGCTTAAACTGAAAATTATCGGGTTGAACATGTTTAGACATGTTCTTACATTAATTACCAAGTTATATTAGTGATAAAATAGGTTAAATGGCTTCTACATTGTTAATTATGCATTTATTTGAAAATAAGCTTTCTGTTGACTTTTTAAGATTAGCTTTGACCCGACAATTGACCTAGTTAGAGTGGGAATCAGAGGGTGCCCTTTTAAGGGTTTTGTCACACCCCGGTTTCCACGTGTCTCACTGGTGGGCCTGGTGGGGGATTACCGTGACGTAGTTGGCAGCAATATAGTCAAACCACACAATTATATGAATGCACAACGGAAGCATAAAGATAAATATAATTCAACCATTGATTGTAATATCGAATGTATCACAAATAGTCGAATGGTATCCACAGGGGGATCAAAATAATAAAAGTATTGTTCAACAGACAAGGCATCAAAAGCTTGCGAGACTCTTTAAGATGCTAAGGAGCTATAGCCAGCCGATTACGTTTAGTACCTGCAGTTAATCTTTTTGGGAAAATACGTCAGTTTACACTGGTAAATACATTCAACCGACACTTTTGAAAAATGTTTATTAAAAATTGATTTGAATGCACAAGGCACAAACTCTTTTATAACTTGGGATAATTTATAATTAAATCTTGTAAAGAATTACATGCTTGCTATGCGTTCGGTCGCCCGGGTCGTGCCGGGTTAAAGTTTAATAGACACACCACATAGCGTAAAACCGCGGTGGGTAAACCAACGGTTACACCTTTAATTAATATAGACACAATGTCGGGTGTACGCCTACACCCGAATGTCGAGGTCGTGGCCATTTCGTAAAATGATGCCAAGGATATCCGGGACATGGTCATTAAACCCCCAAAGGCGTTAAGCCAACAAAACAAGTTTTTAAACGGGTCCCATTGATAATACCCAACTATAAATGAGTTGGGGTCAATTGCCCGACCAAGTGGTATTTTAGATACCGTACCCCAAGCCCGTATAACGGAAAATAAGTTAAAAGTATTTACCTTTGCAAGTATAGTCCTTAATTGATTAAATCACAGATATCTTTTACTGGCCTCCTATTCTGGAACGAAGGTTTTAAAATAACCTATTAGAATCCTAACGGGCCTTTATATTAGCCGTAGCCTAGACCAGTCAGTTTCAAAGGATAGATACGGTTTAATCGCGTGAAAGGTGAAAACCGGGAATGGAATGTGATTCTGACCCAACAAGTTTGAAGGCTTGTTTTATATGGGTTTAATATTCACACTCTGGATTTTGGGGTCAAAATAATATGGTTTGGCCCGTATCGGCTAATTTATGTAAACTAGTTACATAAGCCGAACCGTGCGCGCAAAGGGCGCAACGGGTAACCGTAGGAGTTCTATACTGTTTTCCTAAGTCAATATATTTTAAAGAGGTTGTGGTATCAGTAGGATACCTTCCATAATGCCCGTAACGAGTTTAAGTTGATATTATGCCCGTAGGGGTATTTTGGTCTTTTTAAAGGTTATAAAGATGTTTTTAGAGTTCTACAGGAAATCTGAGTTTCCCGATCAGTTTATAAAGTCTAAAATACTTTATTTATTATTTAAAATCAGTAGCAACAGGAATCGGGTCAAAAGACCTTGTAGAACTCAAGTTATGGCTGAAAAGGGCATATTCGGTATTTACCGAACCGTAGCCATAACCGCAGGTTATGAGCAGGTTAAAAATAAATAGAAATCTTTAAAAATCCCAAAATATTATTTTACAACAGTGACTAAGAGGTTTGGTGTCGAAATCTGGGTTTAGATAGGCGTTATGCTAATTGCGCTATTAAATTACTAAAGTTCCGTAATTTGCGCTATTTAGCATAACTCTTATTCTGGACCTCGGATTGACATGAAATTTTAGGGACATGTTTAGAAATCAGTAACTAAGGTTACGATTCCTTCACATGTCCGAAATTCTCGTTTTAATTTAAAAAGGGCGTTACGGTCAACTTTTAAGCAATTAACGGAAACGCGTAAAAGACTCGGATAAACAACAAACCGGTCACAGAGGGTTATACCATCATGTAACCTGGTCCTAAGAGAGTCCTAAGGCATATCTAAATCGAACTTTAACGGGTCAGAACTGAAGTCAAATCAAAAGTCAAACTTTTGCGATATTCGGCTCCGAACCGGGTCAATATAGCAAATGGCCGGATCAAACAAGCTTAGACGTGTTAATATACTTATTATCATGTTTTATGAGTGTTCAAACAGGTTGTATACCATCTACATTACATATTACATGTAAAATCGCAAAATAGCTTTCTGTTGACTTTTTCTAAGCATGTTTGACTCGTTATTTGAACTAGTTAGAGTGGTGATTAGAGGGAACCCTTTTAGGGGTTTATTACCCACATAGATACCAACTTATAACTACTTTCAATTTGAGATATGACTGAGCCATTGTAGACTAATCTCGAAGTCAAACCGTAATTACGACGGTTTGATTTCTAGCTAAATAACTAAGCTAAATTCAATTTAGATAGGACTTGAATACTTACTGAAGTCCTATGCTTGCTTAGAGAACACTTGAGAGGAATGTTGAGCTCCAGAAATGATCAATGAAGGCAGAACAAGGTGTGAGGAAAACTTGGTGCACAATGAGGCCTTTTATAGGCACTTTGATCCATTGTGATCATGACAACAAGGCCTAAAATGGGTTCTAGATGATCAACAATTGTCCTAAAGTGTTAGGAGATGATTAGGGGTCGCCCATATCTCTTGGAAGATCTTAACATTAATGATTTACCGTTTACAACAGCCAACAGCCAACTTTCTGTCGCTGGGCATCGCTTACGGACCGTATGGCATGGGCCTTGCGGTCCGTAAGCCTGTAGCGGGAAAAGTTTTACCCTTTCACCCCCTTACGGTCCGTAAACGCTTAGCAGAGGCAAAAATTTTTAACCTTTCAAGGTTTGAATGGTCAACTTGTTGTACATGATTTTGAATCCGGAATAAGTCAGATGGAGGTCCTTTTTATCCCATGCTTGCACCAGTTATGTCTACTCGATCATGTATTATTCATTGGGGCAAGTATGGGGGTCATGAGCAATTATTTAGATTGTATTATTTTCTTTAAGATCCAATATTAGCAACTTGGACACTTTTGATTACTAGTAATTACCGGATTAAGATATATATATATTAGATGCTTATTAATTTTGCTTAGGGTCTCGGGATTTATGATAACGAAGTCGCTCAGAGGTATAAAATTAACATGTCGAAACATTCGAAAAATCCTACCGCATATCTTAATTAAATCCGGGTTTATATTATTTTTGTCGTATTTGACACGTGTCATTTATTTATTGGACGCAAAATTTCGAGGTGTTACATCCTCACCCCCTTAAAATAAATCTCGGCCCGAGATTTACTCAAACAAATAAGGGTATTTCTCTTTCATTGTGGATTCAACTTCCCACGTGAATTCGGGACCTCTCCGGGCATCCCATTTAACCTTAACTATAGGTACATGCTTTCTTCGAAGCTTTTTCACCTGTCGGTCTTCAATCGACAAAGGCTTCTCCACAAACTTCAAGCTCTCGTCTATATGCACATCTGTATGAGGTATCACCAATGATTCATCAGCGAAGCATTTCTTAAGATTGCAGATGTGGAACACATTGTGAATTCCATTGAGCTCTTCTGGTAAGTTCAACTTATAGGCAACTGACCCGACACGTTCGATAACCTCGAAAGGTCCTATGTATCTCAGGCTCAGCTTGCCCTTCTTACCAAAACGCATCACCCCCTTCCAGGGCGATACTTTAAGTAATACTTTTTCACCTACTTCGAAGTGAAAATCCTTACGCTTTGGATCGGCGTAACTTTTCTACCTATCACGGGCAGCTTTGAGACGCTCTCGAATCTGGTCAATCTTGTTCGTTGTTTCGAAGACTATCTCTGGTCCTGATAATTGGACCTCTCCAACTTCCGCCCAACAAACAGGCGATCTACACTTTCTACCGTATAATGCCTCGAAAGGCGCAACCTTTATGCTGGTATGGTAGCTATTGTTGTAGGAGAATTCGATTAGTGGTAGGTTCTTATCCCAACTACCACCCAAATCGATAGCACATGCACGCAGCATGTCTTCTAACGTTTGAATAGTACGCTCACTCTGACCGTCTGTCTGAGGATGGCAAGCCGTACTAAAATTCAAGCGTGTGCCCAAAGATTGCTGGAAGCTTTTCCAGAAATGAGACGTGTACCTAGTATCTCGATCAGAGATAATAGACACAGGTATGCCATGTAAGGCTACAATCTTATCAACGTATAACTGGGCTAACATGTCGGAGCTATACGTCTCCTTGATGGGTAAGAAATGAGCTGACTTAGTCAGTCTATCGACTATAACCCATATTGTGTCGTTTCCTTTCCTCGTCTTGGGTAACTTGGTAATAAAATCCATAGTTACACATTCCCACTTCCATTCAGGAAGTTCAGGCTGTTATAGCAAGCCAGACGGCTTTTGATGCTCAGCCTTGACTTGCGCACAAGTCAAGCATTTGGCTACATAAGCGGCTACAGACTTTTTCAAGCCTATCCACCAATAATTTGCCTTTAGATCCTGATACATTTTATCTGCTCCAGGATGGACAGAATATTTGGAGCTATGGGCTTCCTGGAGGATAACATCTCGTAGTCCCCCATAAATTGGAACCCATATCCGCCCATTCAGTCGCAAAATTCCATCCTTGCTAAGAGTTAACTGCTCCTCAGTCACTCCCAGCTTCTCCTTAGGATAATTAGCTTCCAACACAGCTTCTCTCTGTGCAGCTAACACCCTTTCAATCAGATTATTCTTTACTTCGATGCTCTTAGCATTGATTCGGATGGGTTTCACCCTTTCTTTTCTACTCAGGGCATCAACGACTACATTCGCCTTGCCGGGATGATATCTGATTTCACAATCATAATCATTTAAGGTTTCCATCCAACGGCGTTGCCTCATGTTTAATTCCTTCTGATTAAACAGATGTTGAAGGCTCTTGTGATCTGAATAGATCACAAACTTGATTCCGTACAGATAATGCCTCCACAGTTTTAGTGCGAACACAACGGCACCCAGCTCCAAGTCATGGGTGGTGTAATTCTTCTCGTGCACCTTTAACTGTCTTGAAGCATAGGCAATAACTTTGCCTTTTTGCATGAGCACACACCCCATGCCAGTGTGTGATGCGTCGCAGTAAACTACGAACCCTTCGGTACCTTCCGGTAGTGTCAACACAGGGGCGTTGCTTAGCTTTTGCTTTAAAATATCAAAGGACTCTTGCTGCTTAGGGCCCCAAACAAACTTTTCCTTCTTCTTGGTCAAGGAGGTTAAGGGCGCAGCAATCCTTGAAAAATTTTCAATGAATCTCCTGTAGTATCCTGCTAACCCCAGGAAACTACGAATTTCGGTAGGCGTCGTTGGCTCTTGCCAATTCATAACCGCCTCTACCTTAGCGGGATCCACCTGGATGCCATGCTCGCTGACGACGTGTCCAAGAAATTGGACTTCTCGAAGCCAGAATTCGCATTTAGAGAATTTGGCATAGAGTTTCTCGCGATGCAGCAATTTGAGAATACAACGAAGGTGTTTCTCATGGTCAGCTTTGTTCTTTGAGTAGATAAGAATGTCGTCGATGAACACGATGACGAATTTGTCTAAGTACGGCTTGCAGACGCGATTCATGAGGTCCATGAATGCAGCCGGTGCATTTGTGAGCCCAAAAGGCATCACTAGGAACTCGTAGTGACCGTAGCGAGTCCTAAATGCTGTTTTATGTATGTCTTCATCTCTGACATTCAGTTGATGATAGCCTGACCTCAAATCGATCTTCGAAAAGTAACTTGCCCCTTGTAACTGATCGAACAAATCGTCGATCCTCGGCAAGGGATATCTATTCTTTATCGTGACCTTATTAAGTTCGCGATAATCGATGCACAGACGCATCGATCCGTCTTTCTTCTTCACAAACAGGACAGGTGCTCCCCAGGGAGACGAACTAGGTTTGATGAAACCTTTAGCTAGCAGTTCATCCAGCTGGGTCCTTAACTCCTTCATTTCGGTCGGTGCTAGCCTGTAAGGCGCTCTAGCAATAGGTGCTGCTCCAGGGATGATATCAATCCTGAATTCCACTTGTCTATCTGGTGGCAACCCAGGTAGATCTTCAGGGAAAACTTCTGGATACTCCGAAATGACGGGAATGTCTTCTATCTTTGGTTTAGGCTCTTCAATAATCACCTGTGCCATGTAGATGACACAGCCTCTTTTTAAACATCTTGAAGCCTTGAGCATTGTTACGTTCTCGGGCAATCCATATTGCGTATCTCCTCGAATGGTAAGCGATTCACCAGTCGGAGTCTTTAGAACTATATGTTTTCTGTTGCAGACGATCTGGGCCTGGTTGTGAGATAACCAGTCCATACCCAGAACTATGTCAAAACCAACCAGTTTAAAGGGAAGTAGAGATAGAGGAAAAGAGTGGTTCTTAATGGATATCACACATCCATCTATAGTGGAGACGGTTTCTACTGTGCCATCTGCTAGCTCTACCTCGTAATTCACATTTAAGGTTTTGACAGGCATATTCAGCAATTTGCAAAATTTTTGGTCTACGAAGGACTTATCAGCGCCTGAATCAAAAAGTACTCTTGCAAAGATATTATTTACGAGAAAAGTACCTGTGATTACGTTATCGTCTTGCAAAGCTTCCTTCACATCCATCTTGAAGACTCTAGCATTGTTCTTCTTGGCCTCTTCAGGCTTCTTGGCATACTTAGGGCAGTTGCTTTTAATGTGCCCCTTCTCGTTGCAGTTATAGCAGGTCGCATCTTTTATCTTCTTGCAGTCTGTAGTCTTGTGGTCCTTGGACTTGCACAGTCCACAAGCATACGACCTCGACTGGGACTGTGAGTTCGACCCGAGCCTACACTTCCCAAAGTGATACTTCTGGCAGTTTTTGCACTTGGGCTTCTCTCCAGATTGCTGCCCATCTTTCCTCGACTCTGACCCTCTCTTGCCATCACCGTTCCCACGG
Source organism: Helianthus annuus (assembly GCF_002127325.2). NCBI lineage: Eukaryota > Viridiplantae > Streptophyta > Magnoliopsida > Asterales > Asteraceae > Helianthus > Helianthus annuus. The sequence goes on along the minus strand of NC_035440.2, from coordinate 105,344,152 downwards.
TGTTTCTTGCCCGACCTTCGTGAGGTATCGTCCTCACGCTTCCTCTTCTCGGCCTCTTTGTTCCTCAGCGACCGTTACCGGACCGCACCCTGAGTGAGGGACAAAGATAAGTCGGTCACAGATCTGAAGGTCGTTGGCCGAGAGGCCTTCACGCTTGCCTTAATCTCGGGGGCTAACCCACCGATGAAACGAGCGATTCTCCTTGGCTCCGGGGTTACCAGATATGGAACCAACTGAGACATCGTGTTGAAGCTCGTTAGGTAAGCTTGGCAGTCAAGGTTTGTCATCACCAACGATACAAAGTCGGATTCTATCTTTTCCACCTCATGTTGAGGGCAGTAATTTTCTTTGATGAGAGAAATGAATTCCTCCCACGTCATGCTGTATAGAACAGCCTTTCCCGAGGCCTGAACCAGCGCCCTCCACCAAGCCAGGGCCTCGCCCTTAAATGATTGCGACACAAACTTTACCACGTCCCTTTCCGCACAACCACTGATGTCCACCACGGTGTCCATCTCATCCAGCCACGTCATACAATCGACTGCGCCTTTCTCCCCAGTGAAGTCTCGGGGTTTACAAGACACAAAGTACTTGTAGGTGCAGCCCCTGGCACGGGATGCATCAGTATACTCCCTTTCACGACGAACGCTGTTTTCATTGGACGAGTGATTATCGTCGTCCTTTTTGGGCTTTGACAGGGGTTTGCTGTGGGATTTTGAGTGTGTTTTCGGCTTGGAGGGTGGTTTGGATACGGTTCTGCTCCGAGATTCGGTATGTTCCTCGTATTGTCGATCTAGAGCTGCTTGAACAACGTTGTCGACAAGAGCTTTTAATTGAGCGCCCGTTAAATGTATTTGGGTGTTATCGTATTCGTCTTCACTCGTATGACTATTTTCTCCATTAGGTTCAGCCATGGTAACTTGAATCTGTTACAAAAGATAACGAAAATTTTTATTTAGGAGTTTATTATTGAATTGTCTTTTATGGCAATTCATTAACCATGGTAACAAAGACCATATCTGGTTAATTTGTTACTCACTTTTATTTAGGATTTGAACATACTTATCCTAATTACAATTAATATTGCTAGTGGCATAAAAGCCTAGTCACGAGGACATTATTATAATACTAGCCGAGATTATAGAGAATCAAGGTGTGAAGGTTTGAACCGTAGTCCTTTTTACTCTTTCTGACAGGGAGTCATAGACCACCACTGTCTTTTGTCTTATTATGACAATGATTATGGCCCATAGGCACTACATCACTAATGGATGTTTGATAATTCGGCCCGTAGGCACTATATCGCTAATGGATGTTTAACAAGTGATCATCTTCATTGATGATTTAACCCATGATTTATTATATCATTAATTTGGGCCTTGGAATCCTTAGAAGGGATTCTTATTCAAGAATGACGCGTGTGATTTTAACGAATCACATCTGCCATGAACGTTAACATGATTACAGAGGTTAACTGGAATTCTGAATCTTTTAAATCAGGTCTTACCATCTCGGCCGGGTCTAAAAGACACCTGGCTAGGTTTCACTCTTAAGATTCTTTATTTAGGCAGATTTAATTTAAAAGGAATGATTTTGATTTATTTCATATATAGTAATAACAAAAATGAAATTATAACATAACATTCCATAACTTCAAATACGATTACACGCTGCCCTAAACGGGACTTTTAAACAAGTACATTCCTACATAGAGGTTAATAAAGAGACAAGTCCACGCAGGGACTAATACAAGATAGATGTCCGCGCAGGGACTAAAAGATAAGTCCACGTAGGGACTGAAATACGATAAATGTCCACGTAGGGACTTATTTAAAATAGGCATTACATTAGAACATATATAAACTAATGGTCACGTTTCTTCTTCTTGCCTTTCAACAGGTTCGCTAGATCCTTAAGGAATCCCCTGTTGTTCTTTCGTTCTTCCTCGAAATCCCGTTCCACACGAGTTAAGCGGTGGAGGATTTCTTCTTGTTCGGGCGGAGAAAAACGTGGTTGTGGCGCCGATTGCGGAACGGGAGGTCTAGGAGGTGCTGGATACCCATGAGCTGAGTAGTCCGGTATCCCCATGTTTCCAAAAGCTCCGTCGGGATAGCGGGCATTATACCTAGCCGCTATCCCATATGGGTCGCGATCATAGTTGTAATTGTAATGCGCGTGCGACGATGGTTCGAACGAGTTGTATGCCGCTGGACCCGTGTATGCAGGTATTGGGTGGTCATACCCAAATGGTGGCGAAGATGGTGCAATTGGTGCGGAGTTCGCCTCATGTACTGGACTTGAAGGTCCTTCTTCATGTACTGACGGATAGTGACTAGCACTCGAGTGGCGAGGGGTGCTGAAATGAAATTCCCCTCCTCGGGTAGACATCCGTGCGCCTGATCTTCTACGCCTTGGCGGATCTGGAACTACTGGTTGAACCGGTGGCGGTGGTGGTGACGTAACTGCCACGAAACGTGGATCCTCGGAGGGATCTTGTTGTTGTTGCTGCTCGTGTTGCGATGTCTGATGGGAGGGTGTGAAGTACCACTCGTGCTGGTTGAACAGCGCTTGAAAGCTATCTGGCCCTTGATAAGGTGTGCCATGAAAAGAAGATCCATCAGAGATCTCGATAGGATGTGTGGGCGTACCACGAGCAGGTTCTATGGGATCTGTGTCCTCATCCATATGGTCTTCTGAGAAGTGATCCTGTGGTCCTAACGGAACAAAGCCTGCAGGTTCCTGAATGTAATCCGCTGGGTTAAACTGGCCCCTGAAGTAAGGAGTGGGATCGTCAAAAGCACGGTGCGATACCGAACGCTGCAGAGGTATGTAGGAGGGTTGAGGGTTATTGGGATCATTTTCGGAATCTGGCCCGAACGAGTAACGGTACGATGGCGTCGAGCTATGCGAGGTAGAATGTCGAGCAGGTTCAAAAAGGTTTCTCCGTCTCTGGGGTTCTTCACTCCTTGTGCTGGAAGGAGCTCGAGTGTTTGATGGTCCAGCTTCGTGATCATGGTGAGTAATTATCGTTCCTCTGCCTCTTCTCCCCCTTCCTCTTCCTCGGAAAATTACAGGTGCCATATTTCCTGCTTTTAAAACTTTAAATAATAATAATAATAAAAAGACAATTTGGAATAACAATTCGAATTTGTCCTATGTTCTTGTCTAGACTCAAGTATGTGCAATTGTGTCACTGAGATTAAACACATTAGGATAGTGTTTAATTCACTCAATGTTGGCTCTGATACCAACCTGTCACACCCCGGTTTCCACGTGTCTCACCGGTGGGCCCGGTGGGGGATTACCGTGACGTAGTTGGCAGCAATATAGTCAAACCACACAATTATATGAATGCACAGCGGAAGCATAAAGATAAATATAATTCAACCATTGATTGTAATATCGAATGTATCACAAATAGTCGAATGGTATCCACAGGGGGTTCAAAATAATAAAAGTATTGTTCAACAGACAAGGCATCAAAAGCTTGCGAGACTCTTTAAGATGCTAAGGAGCTATAGCCAGCCGATTACGTTTAGTACCTGCAGTTAATCTTTTTGGGAAAATACGTCAGTTTACACTGGTAAATACATTCAACCGACACTTTTGAAAAATGTTTATTAAAAATTGATTTGAATGCACAAGGCACAAACTCTTTTATAACTTGGGATAATTTATAATTAAATCTTGTAAAGAATTACATGCTTGCTATGCGTTCGGTCGCCCGGGTCGTGCCGGGTTAAAGTTTAATAGACACACCACATAGCGTAAAACCGCGGTGGGTAAACCAACGGTTACACCTTTAATTAATATAGACACAATGCCGGGTGTACGCCTACACCCGAATGTCGAGGTCGTGGCCATTTCGTAAAATGATGCCAAGGATATCCGGGACATGGTCATTAAACCCCCAAAGGCGTTAAGCCAACAAAACAAGTTTTTAAACGGGTCCCATTGATAATACCCAACTATAAATGAGTTGGGGTCAATTGCCCGACCAAGTGGTATTTTAGATACCGTACCCCAAGCCCGTATAACGGAAAATAAGTTAAAAGTATTTACCTTTGCAAGTATAGTCCTTAATTGATTAAATCACAGATATCTTTTACTGGCCTCCTATTCTGGAACGAAGGTTTTAAAATAACCTATTAGAATCCTAACGGGCCTTTATATTAGCCGTAGCCTAGACCAGTCAGTTTCAAAGGATAGATACGGTTTAATCGCGTGAAAGGTGAAAACCGGGAATGGAATGTGATTCTGACCCAACAAGTTTGAAGGCTTGTTTTATATGGGTTTAATATTCACACTCTGGATTTTGGGGTCAAAATAATATGGTTTGGCCCGTATCGGCTAATTTATGTAAACTAGTTACATAAGCCGAACCGTGCGCGCAAAGGGCGCAACGGGTAACCGTAGGAGTTCTATACTGTTTTCCTAAGTCAATATATTTTAAAGAGGTTGTGGTATCAGTAGGATACCTTCCATAATGCCCGTAACGAGTTTAAGTTGATATTATGCCCGTAGGGGTATTTTGGTCTTTTTAAAGGTTATAAAGATGTTTTTAGAGTTCTACAGGAAATCTGAGTTTCCCGATCAGTTTATAAAGTCTAAAATACTTTATTTATTATTTAAAATCAGTAGCAACAGGAATCGGGTCAAAAGACCTTGTAGAACTCAAGTTATGGCCGAAAAGGGCATATTCGGTATTTACCGAACCGTAGCCATAACCGCAGGTTATGAGCAGGTTAAAAATAATTAGAAATCTTTAAAAATCCCAAAATATTATTTTACAACAGTGAGTAAAAGGTTTGGTGTCAAAATCTGGGTTTAGATAGGCGTTATGCTAATTGCGCTATTAAATTACTAAAGTTCCGTAATTTACGCTATTTAGCATAACTCTTATTCTGGACCTCGGATTGACATGAAATTTTAGGGACATGTTTAGAAATCAGTAACTAAGGTTACGATTCCTTCACATGTCCGAAATTCTCGTTTTAATTTAAAAAGGGCGTTACGGTCAACTTTTAAGCAATTAACGGAAACGCGTAAAAGACTCGGATAAACAACGAACCGGTCACAGAGGGTTATACCATCATGTAACCTGGTCCTAAGAGAGTCCTAAGGCATATCTAAATCGAACTTTAACGGGTCAGAACTGAAGTCAAATCAAAAGTCAAACTTTTGCGATATTCGGCTCCGAACCGGGTCAATATAGCAAATGGCCGGATCAAACAAGCTTAGACGTGTTAATATACTTATTATCATGTTTTATGAGTGTTCAAACAGGTTGTATACCGTCTACATTACAGATTACATGTAAAATCGCAAAATAGCTTTCTGTTGACTTTTTCTAAGCATGTTTGACTCGTTATTTGAACTAGTTAGAGTGGTGATCAGAGGGAACCCTTTTAGGGGTTTATTACCCACATAGATACCAACTTATAACTACTTTCAATTCGAGATATGACTGAGCCATTGTAGACTAATCTCGAAGTCAAACTGTAATTACGACGGTTTGATTTCTAGCTAAATAACTAAGCTAAATTCAATTTAGAAAGGACTTGAATACTTACTGATGTCCTATGCTTGCTTAGAGAACACTTGAGAGGAATGTTGAGCTCCAGAAATGATCAATGAAGGCAGAACAAGGTGTGAGGAAAACTTGGTGCACAATGAGGCCTTTTATAGGCACTTTGATCCATTGTGATCATGACAACAAGGCCTAAAATGGGTTCTAGATGATCAACAACTGTCCTAAAGTGTTAGGAGATGATTAGGGGTCGCCCATATCTCTTGGAAGATCTTAACATTAATGATTTACCGTTTACAACAGCCAACAGCCAACTTTCTGTCGCTGGGCATCGCTTACGGACCGTATGGCATGGGCCTTGCGGTCCGTAAGCCTGTAGCGGGAAAAGTTTTACCCTTTCACCCCCTTACGGTCCGTAAGGCAGGACCCTTACGGTCCGTAAACGCTTAGCAGAGGCAAAAATTTTTAACCTTTCAAGGTTTGAATGGTCAACTTGTTGTACATGATTTTGAATCCGGAATAAGTCAGATGGAGGTCCTTTTTATCCCATGCTTGCACCAGTTATGTCTACTCCATCATGTATTATTCATTGGGGCACGTATAGGGGTCATGAGCAATTATTTAGATTGTATTATTTTCTTTAAGATCCAATATTAGCAACTTGGACACTTTTGATTACTAGTAATTCCCGGATTAAGATATATATATTAGATGCTTATTAATTTTGCTTAGGGTCTCGGGATTTATGATAACGAAGTCGCTCAGAGGTATAAAATTAACATGTCGACACATTCGAAAAATCCTACCGCATATCTTAATTAAATCCGGGTTTATATTATTTTTGTCGTATTTGACACGTGTCATTTATTTATTGGACGCAAAATTTCGAGGTGTTACTGGTTTATTGCCCACATAATTACCAACTCATAGGTACTTTCAATTTGAGATTTTACTGGACAAATTATGATTAATTACGAAGTCAAACTTTAATTACGACGGTTTGACTTTAAGCTAATTAACTAAGTAAAACTCAATTAAGGAAGGTTAAGGACACTTACAAAGGTCCTAAGTATGATTAGGGATCCTAAGGAAACTTGCTTGCTGACCAGAGAGCTCCAGAAGTCCTTAGAATGAAAGCTTCAAATGATGTGCTCAAATGTTTGCAAGTGAACCTCTATATATATGGACTTTGATCTCATATGATCATGCCAAACAACTCTACAATTGTCATAAGATGTTCCCAGTATAATGCCAAAAACCAATTGTAAAGCCCCTGAATTCGAAAACCACTCTTCTAAGGCGGTGCAACCTGTTATAACAGGCAACTGTCCAAAAATTCGCCCAGTTACAGGTCTTACGGACCGTAAACCTTAGGCTTTGCGGTCCGTAACCACTTTTCAAAAACTATCGCCAGCTCCGCCCCCTTACGGACCGTAAGGGTTCACCTTTGCGGTCCGTAAACCTTCAGCAGAAGACAAAAATTCGTAAACTTTCAAGTTTTGACCATGCTATCTTTCATAATTCGAGTCTTGGGCTTTTAGAAACAGAATGGGACCACTTGATCAGTTCTGAAAAGTTATGCATGCCTAGTTATGCACTTTTGTTGCCTTGGACTCTTTTAAAAAGGTCTTGAATGTAGAGTTTGTCGTAACACTCACATAGAACCCATTCATTGAGATTTTCAAATTAATTATCACTAAGGATAACCGGATTTGAGTATATACATCAGATGTTTTATAATATACATTAAGGTTTGGGATTTATAAATAGGTCACTCAGAGGTATTAATTAACATGTCGACATTTTTAAATCCTACCATACATCTTTTAACTTGATCCGGGTTCATAACACGTTTGCCTCACATGACACATGTCTTTATTTTATTGGGTATGAATTTTTCGAGGTGTTACATCCTCACCCCCTTAAAAGAAATCTCGACCTCGAGATTTACTGAAACAAATGAGGGTACTTTTCTTTCATTGTGGATTCTACCTCCCACGTGTACTCGGGACCTCTACAGGCGTCCCATTTGACCTTTACAATCGGCACTTGCTTCCTTCAAAGCTTCTTTATCTGTCGATCCTCGATCGACAAAGGTTTTTCAACAAACTTTAAGCTCTCATCTATATGCACATCCGTATGTGGTATGACTAGCGATTCATCGGCTAGACATTTCTTCAGATTGCAGATGTGGAATACATTGTGAATACCACTGAGCTCTTCGGGTAAGTTTAACTTATAAGCCACTGTTCCTACACATTCGATGATCTCAAATGGTCCTATATACCTTGGGCTCAACTTACCTTTCTTACCAAATCTCATCACTCCTTTCCAGGGTGATACTTTTAGCAAAACCTTATCACCAACCTCAAACTTTAGAGGTTTTCGCCTTTTATCAGCATAACTCTTCTGCCTATCCCTGGCAGCTTTCAGGCGATCACGAATCTGGACAATCTTGTCCGTCGTTTCAAGGACTATATCCGATCCTGATAACTGAGCTTCTCCTACTTCTGCCCAACAAATAGGCGTTCTGCACTTCCTACCATATAATGCCTCAAAAGGTGCTGCCTGAATGCTTGAATGGTAGCTATTGTTATAGGAGAACTCGATCAATGGCAGGTGGTTATCCCAACTACCACCTAAGTCGATCACACATGCACGAAGCATGTCTTCCAAAGTTTGGATCGTACGCTCACTCTGTCCGTCTGTCTGAGGATGGTAAGCCGTACTAAAATTCAAGCGTGTGCCCAAAGACTGTTGGAAACTTTTCCAAAAATGAGATGTGTAGCTAGTATCTCTGTCCGAGATAATAGACACTGGTACGCCATGCAGGGTGTAACATCCGTAAAAAAACGGATATCCAAAATTCAACCCGAATTGTAAAAGCGGATCCTTTTCAAATATTTTTTTATGTTATTATTTAAGTAATTATCACGTATTATCACGCTGGATTAAAACCGAATGAAAAACGTTAACTTCATAAAGAAACTTAGTTAGTTTGGTTAGATTTATATAAGGGAAGCTTTAACGAAGTTGGATTGGTTAGCTAAATAAAGTTACAAGTTAAGGGGTTGTTTTTGTAATTTATGCAAACTATAAAAGTACAACAAATCAACTAACTCGGTTAGTAAACCCAGTTAGTTATTTTTGTAGGGACTTAACTAACTAGATTAGTAAACTCAGTTACCTCAGTTAGTTATTTGTTTAAGAACTTAGTTAACTAGGTTGGGTTCTCTGCTAGTGTCATATGATATTTACACTAACTAGGTTAGTGTAATGAGTTAATGGAGTTAGAAGATTATAACAACTTGAGGGACCAAAGTGTCATTACTGAAACTTGTTTTAGCTAATAAAATAAAAATAGCCAGACGCAGGACTCAAACCCGGGTCTCCCAATTAACCAAAACCCACGTCCAACCAGCTGGACTACATCAATATTTGTGAGGATCTCAGTCGCGTATTTCATATAACCACGCACTGGAAGCTACCTGCTACCCTCTCTTCTTCACCAAAACACGAAACCGAAGAGGATAACCATTTAAAACAGTTAAAACGTCGTTTTTATGAAGAATTAAACTCGATTAATGATGCCAATACATTAATATCTTCAAACGTTATGTTGCGACCCTTAATCGATCCATAACTGATTGGAATTTAATCCAAATATAATACTCCATTAAAGCCTTTGTTCTTCATTTTGGGTTTTTATCATTTTTGCAAAATTGGTCAACATAGCATACATCAACGTTATCCTCTGATCAAACCATGCAAAACTCCACTGAAATTTCTCCTTTTCATCACCTCTACATCGCGAATTTAATCGAAGAACAACCTAGGGCTCGTATCTTCCACGGAAGATATCTCTTTCAATTCTAAAGCTTTTCAGGTGATTCCAAAGCCCAACTTGCTTAATTTTTCGTGCTCTACAAAAGCCCTCTATCAATTTCAGTGATAGAAGGCAAATTTATCCGAATCTAATTTTAGTTGAAATTAGGGTTCTTCAGGCATAGAATTTGGGGCTTTTAGATTTATACTTGTGTTTTGATGAAACTGAAAGCACAATATTGTTATATATCCTAATAGTGTATTTGTGTAAATTTTGAGAATTTTTAGATATCAATTGGAATTTTGGTGAATTATTTATGTTTTAATCACTCGATAAATCGAATAAAAATACGAGATAATTTTAAATAAATTCAATAAATATTTTTATTGATTATTTTAGATTATATAAACACTAGTTAATTTTTATAAAGACTATCCTTAATTTTTGGGAATTTTTAGATCTAATTTGCATCACTTATGTTTATATATTTTAATCCTTAGAAAATATATGCAAGTTTATCATATATAATTTTTATAAATAATAATACTGATTTTTACAGATTATATGATGGTAAAATTTATTATGGATTTTCTATATTTTTTTTATTAATGATTATATAACTAAAGAATTGGTGGAATTGCTTAGACAAATAAATCCCATTACGAAATTATTATTTTAAAATAAAATTGGGAATGAATATTAAATTGAATCTATATAATTTGTAGATGAGCTTGATGAACTTATTTAATCATTTGGCATTATCAAATATTTAAAACCATTAAAATAGCAATTCCATGATTTTTGCCATATTGATAAATTCTAAAACATATATAATTATTGTTTTGGTTATTTCTCTGTTGAACAAATATATTTTTATATATTTTCAAGTCCCCAAATAGGAGAATCCAATTTTCTAAAATCAATAGGTTATTCTTTCTCTTAGAATTTCATCTATTTGCATTGCGATTATTATTTAGATATAAACCGTTCCTTTTCGTGCGGTGCATTCTCGTGGATTAACTCTTCGCAATTATGTGAGTATACTTGAACCCCTTTTTCTTTTACCACTTTTTGGGGTGTAACATGTTATTTACAACTTACACACAAACTTTATCATAATACATAAACATTCCTGTTACACGCATGCTTATTTGATTACTTGATACTTTAAACTTGGGTTGAGGACATCTTGTGTTAGACTTATCATTAACTTCGTACGAGCCTATCCGTGACATATATAGCGCTATAGGATTAACGCACCGCCCGTAGACTTGTGGTTATGTCATGAGCATATTGCGTTTTATCATTGGTTTGATATGTTGAACACATGCCGATTTTATTGTTTATCTTGTATCAAGAGTGTTGGTGCACTACATCTGTTGATTTCGTCTTGGATCATGTTATGCATTGTATTGTATAGATTAGGGCTCGTTTTACGAGAAAACTGGAGTGTATAGTTATTTTAGACAGTAGGTCCGCTTATGTGTCATGTTCGTATATGGGAACCTGTCATGTCCGTATATGGGAACCTCTTATGTTCGAATATGGGAACCTGTCATGTACGAATATGGGAACCTGTCATGTACGAATATGGGAACCTGTTAGGTTCGCTTATTTGAACATGTACGAATATGGGAACCTGTTAGGTTCGCTTATTCGTACATGTACGAATATGGGAACCTACCAATAGTATAAATACCCATAAGCGGGTCTCATTTGGAACGATCATGATTTCCATACCGAGGTGCTGCCGGTGTGAGAATTGGTTGTAAACACTGTTATATCAATCAGAAAAGTGATTTAAGAGAATATCTAGCTGTTTCTACGTCAGGTACTTGTTTTCCGCACCTGTATCTGATCAAAACTCCTCTGATAGACTCGTTCAGGTCAAAACACGATCCTACAAGTGGTATCAGAGCTTCAGGAGGAGGAGTTCTATAGAGATTTGCTGGATTTCATAAAAAATTCTTACTTCTACACCTTCTTTCTTCATCAGAACGAGATTTTACGGTCGAAATTCGCTCAAAATTTCACAGATTGTAGATAATTGACCATTGATAAATCCTTGAAAGTTTGAGGCTGAAATTCAAAGTAATAATGGGTCAAATTAGTCTCCGATTTAGGTCCGCTTTTATGAACATTTGGTAGATCCGCTTCAAGAACAGTTCAAGTTCGCTTTTTCGAACATGTTTTTGATAGGTCCGCTCCAAATATAACATCTGGTCCGCTTCAAAGAACACTTTGGTTCGCTTCAAGGACAATCATAGGTCCGCTTCAGTGTCTTGTTTTTGATAGGTCCGCTTCAAATAACATAGGTCAGCTTTAAATAACACTTTGGTTCGCTTCAAAGACATCATAGGTCCGCTCGTGTGACACATGGTTCGCTTTTATGTCAACCCTAGAGATCTAGGTTCGCTTTTTCAACCATCAGTAGATTCGCTTTTATTACTATCTAAAACAACAGTTCACGTGATCAAGATTATAGGTCCAATTACATTTTTCAAACTGTTGACTGCATTAAAGAATTCTCGGCCCACCCAAAGTAGTCACATGAAAGTTGATTGTTGTCAGTTTATGGATGATAAGGCCCAATAGGAGTATATTGTGGTTTTTAAAAAGCATCTGACATCAAAAGTAAAAAATTAGTCGGTCATTAATGAGCATGTAAATGAGTTAAAAGTGACGGCCATTGTAAAAATGTTTGTTGTTATTTGCATAAGAATTGCTTGGTGTCTGCCGATTGGTAAATTGTGAGGCCCAACCAAAATTAAAATGATCACAATAGTGTCGGCCACTAAATTTTGATAAACAATCCATGTGATATATAAAATTGTCGGCCCAATCCCAGATCAAACTTAGCGGCCCAATCAAAAATACAATCATTTGTTGTTTTAGTGGATTGTAAGGTTCAATAAGAATTTCTGATACCAACAGATGTTATTCAAACTTAAAAGTTGATCGTTATTTGAGGTCCAAAGATGTAGGTAACAGCTATTGTTGTTGACTTAGTGGAGTTCACGGCCAAATGAGATCAATCTTATTGCAAGAATAAAATTGTCGGCAATACACCTCATATTTTGCGGTCCAATAGATTTGAAAAATGTTAATGCTTGTCGGATTGGTGGATTGTGAGGTCCAATTATCTTTTACAAAATGTTGTTTGCATGAGAAAAGGTTTATTGGCCCAATCATTAATTTCGTAAATGTCAGATAGTGGATTGGAGGCCCTATCATTGTTATCGGTTTTGGTTTGTATATGTTGTCAGCCCATGTGACATCGGTCCAATCAGCTTCGAGTTATATCAAAAGTTGTGTTGTTGAAGTGTTTCAAGCAGCCCACGTCATATTCATCAGTCCAATTACGGCCCAAGTTCAAAGCATAACAAGTTTTTTTTGGACTTTGAAACTGGTTTTAAAATTTGTGAAGTATTGTAAAGGTGAATTCTGTTTCACACGATTTGATTTCGATTCCAGTTCACAAGAGAGGTGGTTCATTCCGTTTGAATTCAAATTTGGTCAAGGTTGTGTGATTTAGTCAGGTCGCGTGAAAAGGTCCGATTCGTTTGAAAGAAATCATTTCGCTTGGAAGTGTGTTCCAGTTCGTACGGTTTGGAATTTACAATTTTCAAAAGGTCTATCACGTTGTCTGAAAGTTCATTAGTTCGCACGTACTGAGTCTGATTGTTTGATTTTGATCCGAGTCATAGCAGTTCGCACGGTGTGTCAATCTTCAGTCCGCACGAAATATTCATCAGTTCGAGTATTTCAGTTCACACAGAGTATCAGTTTGATTCAGTTACTTTGATAAGTGTTTTAAACTGATTGTATTTTGTTTGTTTGTGTTACGTCAGGTAATTCGAGATCATCAGGTGATACAAGTGTGAAACATGGATACTGAGTTTTACAACGTGTTTGCTACAACCCCTGCTAGTCCGTCTGACATTGCTAAGAACATGACAATGGAGAATGAAACCGGAACAATGCAGAAACCCCCGAAACTTATGGGAATTGAAGATTATCATGGATGGAAGAAATGTTTCGAGAATTGGGTGCAGGCGAATCATCTAAAAGCTTGGGAGAGCATCGAAACTGAATATGTTAGACCACAAAACGCTATGAGAGTTGATAAAATCATTTCTGAATTCAGTGAACAAGAGAGGGAAAGTTACAAAGCAGAAAAAATGATGATCAATTTGCTGCAACAAGCTGTTAAAGAGGATATATTTGTGTTACTTCAACATGATGAAAATGCTTATTCTATCTGGGAAGCTCTTAAAAAGAAATTTGAGGGAAGTACTGAAATGTTACAAAGTAAAGCAGCTTTGTTAAAAAAAGAGTTTGAACTGTTTACGTGTATGCCTGGTGAGACGACCAAGACTCTTATTGAGAGATACTGTCATCTTGTTCGCACCATGTCACAGTTAAAGATTACAAAAACTCCAGCTGAATGGGTTGAAAAGCTTGCTGATGCATTACCGCAAAAGGAATGGGCCACATATCTGATGATATTGAAGAATTCCGGACAGTTTAGCAGGCTATCTATTGCACAGTTTATAGAGAAGTGGGGGGCACAAGATCTGGAGCAGCAGAAAATTGCTAGAATGAACAGTTCAACTCATCAACAAGATATCAAATTGTACTATAAAGGAAATGTTCAAACTGCTGAAGCCAGTCCAAAGATACAAACTGCATTTAGTGCTGGAAATCAGTCTCCGCCTAGCAGTCAAGGATCTGTCAATATTAGTGGGTTCTCAACGGTAAATCCTCCAAGTGTTCAAAGTGCATCTGCTGGAAATGGGCATTCGATTCAGTGCAATGTAGCTCTACATCTTCAAAACGGATAGAATTATTCTGAAGAAGTTGTAAAGCATCATATGGGATTACTGGTCACTGCATTAGAGTCTTATGAAAGGTTGATTGCAGGAAGAATTGGCAATCCAATGCTGACAAAAGAAGATTATGACCAGATCGATGCAGAGGAGCTAGAATTGATGGACATCAAGTGGGCCTTGGCGAGTGTTTTGAGGAGAGCTGAAAAGTTTAGATTGATTACAGGGAGAACTGATTTCTTGGATGCAAACCTTTCTAACTTAGGATTTGATAAATCTAAAGTTGTTTGTTTTCGTTGCAGGGAGAAAGGTCACTTTAAAAGAGAATGCAAGAATCAGCAGCCAAGAGGAGAGAAGGAGTCGTCTGGGAAAGATGATTATTATAGAAAAACCATTTATCAGCAAATCACTCATCAACCGCATCAACAAAAAGAACCTCAAACGGCACATGGAAGAATGATCGAGGATGCAAACAGGAAAGCTTATTATGGCATCGTTGATCAAGATGATGAGAAAATGGCTGAAGGTTTTAGCTGGGACAAGTTTATTCCAGCTGATTCAAATGTTCATGCTTTCATTGCACATATTATTCGAAAGCCAGAAATGCTGAAGTAATGGATGGAAGTGTTATCTGATGAAGAGAATAGTGAAGATGAAGGATCTGTTTCTTCTGAAAACAGTTCATCAGAAACAAGTGATGATGAAGAAATGGAATAGATAAATTTGGGAAAAACTCATTTATCTTCTGACACTTTTGAATTTTATTTTGCAGAAAAATTGAAGAAATTGAAAGAGAGGAAAGCTGCAAAGGAAATGAAAGAAGTCAAAGTGATTGAGAAGATTGTAGAAGTTGAAAAGAGAGTTGAAGTCAAGAAGATTGTTGAAGTCACAAAACCCTGTCTTACATGTTTAGAGTCTTGTAAACAATGTATAGAAAAAGATGAGAGGTTTGGTGAGTTAGAAAAGTTGAAAGAACAATTGTTGTTTGATGTAAAGAACTTGAAAAAGTCGTATGATGTATTGAACAGGCATGTGAATGGTCTGGAGAAGACTAACTCTGAAAGAGAGAAAGCTTTGAAAATGATGAATGCTACCATGATGACAAAGCAGAAAGAGATCAACATGTACATAGAAGAATGTGCAAAATGGAAGAAAGAGTTGGATAGTGAAGCAGCTGAGAACGAAAGAATCAGAAGACTGCTGCAAAGTTACAAAGGCTATGACTACATAATTGATAGAATTTATACAACAGTTGAAGGTTTTGAGGCATTTAAAGATGAACAGCCAAAGAAGAAGAAGGATACTGGTAAGAAACAGGGTGTCTGTTATAATAAGTGTCCGCCTCCAATTTCGGAAGGGTACCCGCCTAGAAAACCTAATGAAGAAGAACTAAAACAGGCGGTCAATATTAAGCTAGAATCCGAGATAACCGATGTTTTACCGGACAATATTGACGTCACGTTCACAGCGTCCGACACAGATCATGAGTCCGAACTGATAAAACGAGTGGTCGATCAGGTGTTGGATAAGGATGAGGAGTCAGAGTCAAAGTACGAGTCCGAAAGTTCGTGTCAGTCAGGAGTTCGAGTTCATCTGAAAAGAGTTCTAAATCATTGGGAAAACAGGTTTACAGTAAAGAGTTTTTATTGTCAAAATCTAATTTGAATGATGAAACATTTGAAGTTGTGTATACTTTGAATGGTTCTGACAAATTATATTTTGATAAAGAGTTTCCAATAAGAGGTGTCAAAACTGATTTGATAAAAAAAGGTTTTCAAATTAACAGAAATTAATATTTCTAAAATAAAAGATTTAAATCTTAATGGTAAACCTAAATTTTACACCTCAAGAGTTCAACAACGAATAAACAAGAAAAAAGGTTACAATTCTGGTTCGGGTTTCCAAAAGAAACCAAACCAAAATCGTAGCTACAAAAAGAAAGGACTTGGTTTTACTCCATCAGAAAACTATAAAAATGAAAAATTTTCTAAAACAAATACAAAATTTGTTTCAGGAACAAGTTCGGAAGAGGAAGCAAAAAGCTCATTCTGGAAACAATCTAACCAAGAATTTCTTGCCGAGAAGAGAAAGAATGGAGCTTATCTGAAGAAGAAACCAGAACCTGTTTCCGATGCAATGAAGCTGGTCACATTGCATGGAATTGTCCGAAAGCGACAAACACAAAACAGGGAGTTTCTGGAAAACTGAAACAAGTTGTTGTTGATAAAACCGAACCACTGACTGAAAAATTTAAAGTTTTCAAAAATTCAACATTTGAAGTTGGTGAGTGTTCGAAGAGATTTTACAGGCGTAGTGTGAAACTTGACAACCAAAAATGGGTTGTTAAGAAATCTGAGGTAAAATCTGGCGATGAATCTGATTCCACAAAATCAGAGGAGCCACAGTTTGATGAGAGTGATGAAAACTCAGTTCCTTCAATGGATGATGAGAACTTTCCACCATTGAGGACTGAAAATTTTAAAAGAAAAGTTGAAAAGACTGAAATCTCAAATCAGGATTATTCTGAAAAGGATAATTTTGATGTTGAGAAAGCATTTAATGGGAAAGTAAAGAAGATTTTCGGAAAGATGGTCGATGGGAAGGTGAAAGGGGTAAAAGACTTTTACGCTACAAAGAAAGCAACTTACACCCCAACAAAATTTGAATTGAAATCACCCAAGGCTGGTCAGGCTTGGGTGGACATTTTCTTTGCTTGAAAAACCTGACTTGCCGGAGATCCCAAGTTTGTAATCGTGGATCAGGAATCGGCATCTTTCATGTTTAATAAGGCTGTCTTTGAAAATGCTTGAAAATTGTTAAAACTTTACAGGTTGAATGACTACGCCGGAGCTTCCAGGTTGGTAAGTGCGAAGCAGGAATCGGCATTCTGATTGGTAAAATGTTTTGTGTAGAGGTGACATTCCTACAAGTGGTATTGTTTGGTTGTACTTACATATGGTGATTTTTACAAGTGGTACAGGTTGCTTAATTGCTTAATGGTAAATCAGGGACATTAAGTTGTACTTGATTTACTTCATTTGATAAAACTGACAAGACGATGAACCATATCCCCGTACTTAAACAAGTGGTAAACTTACAAGTGATAAAAACAAACTCATTTTCCGGAAAAATCATTTTGATTAAAACAAACTTAAGTGTTTTGAAATCTAAATGAGAAAATGGTTTGTGAAAGGGGGAGTTTAGATTGTTTATGCCTAGTGAATGGCGAATTGAGGCGATTTGATATCGGTTGTCATGTTTCTGTACAGTTTGTTTTGAATTTTTTTTCAAGTGAGTCTAGAGCTTAGATAGTTTTCAAATTTCGTTAATGTGTTTGCATTTTAGGGGGAGTAGAAATTTTCAGAAAATCCAAAAACATTCGAAAATTTGAAAAAGTCAAAAACATGATAAAATTCAAAAGTGAGTTTCGTTGTGAATAGAGAAAATGATAGTACATCAGTGGACTGTCACAACATGCTAAAGAATTGGAAAGATAATATGTGATAAACAATCTCACTATGGATATGCCAGTAGGTTTTTGCACATTTAGTAGATTGTGACGAGATATAAATCTAAAAATTCAAACTTGCTTATTCTGTGGGTTAACGAAACTGCTTGGATATATAGGTAACCCCTGAAATCTTGTTTGAAAGGTCCCTTATTCTGAGATACTAGGTCTTTATGCTCAGTGATATCTGGGGTATTATCCCGGGACTTCTGCTGTATGGAAGTACTGACCTAGTCCCCGGATAATGCTTTCCGTAAAATGCTTGAAACATAGCATCGCCCTCAGCAAGCTGATGAAACAATAAAATTGATAGTCGCTGCTGTTGAAATCAAAAGATCCTCTAAAGGTGACACACCGAAAAGTCGAAGCCGTCATCTCTCTGCGTATACGGAAGTATCGACCTGAGCTCTCACGACCCTCGCATCTAACCCCTGAACAGATATCATCTGTGGTATACTCACCTGTAAGACTGAATATTGGGATCTGGATACGGGAGTATATTCAAGAAGTGGGACACACGGATAAGTTTAAGTTCTTAAGACATTAATATCGTATCTCGGATCAGTTGAAGTTTGTGTGAAAATTTAAGTGGACAAATATACTGACAATCTAGGTGAATTGTTTAGAACTTAAAATGAAATGAAGCTTAACGGTGTTGGTGACCTGTCTCAAAAACTGATATGATCCTCTTACACGAACTCACAAAAATATTGTCTGTAAATATTTTCTTTACTGCATTACATATTTCTTTATTTCATAATCCAAAAAGATTTTCAGTGTGTTTTAGCATAAACTTTTGAAAAAGTCAAAAAGATTTTTGACAACTGATATTGGAAAGCTGATTTTCAAAATTCCGAGTGCTAAACATGATGAGCAATATTTGAGGAGGGTGTATGTTTGGAATTAGATGTTTTCATAATCTAACCTTTCAGGTGGTTCATCAACACTGTTACTGATAAAGTTTTAGTTTGGTTTGAGAGAGAGTTTGTTTTAGTGCATACACTTTTATTCTAAACTGTAAAACTTATGCTTTGAGGTAGAGCTTTTGCAGGATAAGATGAAAAGCTGTTAGACGGAAAGCCAGACAACGATCCTAAAGTTGATGATGCTGATGAACTGAGAAATGCCAGCATATCGCAAGGGGGAGTTTGAAGACCTGCAAGAGAAGATTGAGAGAGAGAAGCCCAGAAACTGATCAAGACTGAAGATGTGAAGACACAACATTGTTGTGACTCGATAGTCGACTCCATCAACATCTGAGGGGGAGTCTGTTGGTGCACTACATCTGTTGATTTCGTCTTGGATCATGTTATGCATTGTATTGTATAGATTAGGGCGCGTTTTACGAGAAAACTGGAGTGTATAGGTATTTTAGAGAGTAGGTCCGCTTATGTGTCATGTTCGTATATGGGAACCTGTCATGTCCGTATATGGGAACCTCTTATGTTCGAATATGGGAACCTGTCATGTACGAATATGGGAACCTGTCATGTACGAATATGGGAACCTGTCATGTACGAATATGGGAACCTGTTAGGTTCGCTTATTTGAACATGTACGAATATGGGAACCTGTTAGGTTCGCTTATTCGTACATGTACGAATATGGGAACCTACCAATAGTATAAATACCCATAAGCGGATCTCATTTGGAACGATCGTGATTTCCATACCGAGGTGCTGCCGGTGTGAGAATTGGTTGTAAACACTGTTATATCAATCAGAAAAGTGATTTAAGAGAATATCTAGCTGTTTCTACGTCAGGTACTTGTTTTCCGCACCTGTATCTGATCAAACTCCTCTGATAGACTCGTTTGGGTCAAAACACGATCCTACAAAGAGCTTGCCACATGGAATTGTCTGAAACTTATCTTTTTATGCTACGTATGTATCAAACTTGTATACTCGCCTTTGCTTTTGCATTAAACTTTATTTTTAAACATGTTACAGGTGGAGGATAACTACGCTTTGAAATCAAAGTAGGGATGATGCTTAGATGCACACTTAAACGTTTAAAACTTTATTTTTGTTGTATCAATTTGTACTTGTTTGTTGTATTTGACTTTAACCTTTGTAATTGACTTTTAGAAATGAAATGAATTCTATTATTTAATTATTGTCACAAATAGAGTTATGAAGTCTCTTGCAATCCCGTTTTCGTCTCACTCCGATGTTTTCGCCATCGGTTGGGGTGTGACACAGGGATACAATCTTATCTACGTACAACTGGGCTAATATGTCGGAGATATGAGTCTCCTTGATGGGTAGGAAATGTGCTGACTTAGTTATTCTATCTACTATCACCCAAATAGTATCATTTCCTTTCTTTGTCTTTGACAATTTGGTGATGAAATCCATTGTCACCATTTCCCACTTCCAGGTGGGAAGTTTAGGCTGTTGTAACAAACCTGACGGCTTTTGATGTTCAGCTTTAACTTGTGCGCACATCAAACATTTGGCTACATAGGTAGCTATAGGCTTTTTCAAGCCTATCCACCAATAGTTTGCCTTCAGATCCTGGTACATCTTATCAGCTCCAGGATGAACGGAATATTTAGAACTGTGGGCTTCCTGGAGGATAACATCCCGAAGTACTCCATAAACTGGAACCCATATTCGTCCATTTAATCTCAGGATTCCGTCCTTGCCATAGGATAACTGCTCTTCAGTTACTCCTAGCTTTTCATCAGGATAGTTAGCTTCTAGTATAGCTTCCTTCTGCGCAGCTAACAACCTCTCATTCAAACTATTCTTTAATTCAATGCTCTTGGCATTGATTCTTATAGGCTTCACCCTTTCCTTCCTACTTAAAGCATCGGCAACCACATTCGCCTTGCCTGGATGGTATCGTATCTCATAGTCATAATCATTCAAAGTTTCCATCCATCGTCGCTGCCTCATATTTAAGTCCTTCTGATTGAACAAGTGTTGAAGGTTCTTGTGATCAGAATAGATCACACACTTGGTTCCATACAAGTAATGCCTCCACAGCTTTAGTGCAAATACAACGGCACCCAGCTCTAAGTCATGGGTGGTGTAATTCTTCTCATGCACCTTTAACTGTCGAGAAGCATAGGCAATGACCTTGCCTTTCTGCATAAGCACACATCCCATACATGTGTGCGATGCATCACAATAAACCACAAACTCTTCGATTCCTTCAGGCAATGTCAACACAGGAGCATTGCTCAACTTCTGCTTAAGAATATCAAAAGATTCTTGCTGTTTTGGACCCCAGTCAAACTTGCTATTCTTGCGAGTTAGTAAAGTCAGGGGTGCTGCAATTCTTGAGAAGTTTTCAATATATCGTCTGTAGTATCCTGCCAGTCCTAGAAAGCTGCAAATCTCCGTAGGCGTCTTTGGCTCTTGCCAATTCATGACAGCTTCAACCTTAGCGGGATCTACTTGGATACCACGCTCACTAACAACATGTCCAAGAAATTGGACTTCACGAAGCCAGAATTCACACTTCGAAAACTTGGCATAGAGCTTCTCTTGTTGAAGCAGCTTAAGAATGCAACGGAGATGCTTTTCATGGTCAGCTTGGTTCTTTGAGTAAATGAGAATGTCATCGATGAAGATGATGATGAATTTATCTAAGTAGGGCTTGCAGACGCGATTCATGAGTTCCATGAATGCGGCAGGTGCATTAGTGAGCCCAAAAGGCATCACTAAGAACTCATAATGACCATAGCGAGTCCTAAATGCAGTCTTGTGTACATCTTCATCTTTAACCTTCAGTTGATGATAGCCTGATCTCAAGTCGATCTTAGAAAAGTAGCTTGCTCCTTGTAATTGATCGAACAGATCGTCGATCCTGGGTAAAGGATACCTATTCTTGATAGTGACCTTGTTAAGCTCGTGATAATCGATGCATAGACGCATCGATCCATCCTTCTTCTTTACGAACAGGATTGGTGCTCCCCAAGGAGACGAACTAGGTCTAATGAAACATTTGGCTAACAAATCATCTAGTTGTGTCCTCAATTCCTTCATCTCTTTTGGTGCCAACCTATAAGGCGCTCTTGCGACAGGTGCTGCTCCGGGGATGATGTCAATTATGAATTCTACTTGCCTATCTGGTGGTAAACCAGGTAGTTCTTCAGGGAAAACTTCTGGGTACTCAGAAATGACGGGGATATCTTCAATCTTAGGCTTCTGCTCATCAATAGTTACTTGTGCCATATAAATGACACAACCCTTCTTCAGACATCTGGATGCCTTGAGCATAGACACTTGCTCAGGCAATCCATACTGGGTATCTCCCTGAATGGTAAGTGGCTCACCAGACGGAGTCTTGATCACTACTTGCTTCTTGTTGCAAACGATTTGGGCTTAGTTATTAGATAACCAGTCCATGCCTAAAACTATGTCGAAATCGGCTAACTTCAAAGGAAGCAAGGATAACGGAAAGGAGTGGTTCTTAATGGATATAACACATCCATCTAACACAGTTGAGGCTGTTTCTAGGGTACCATCAGCTAATACTACCTCATATTTCACGCTTAGGTTTTTAACAGGTAAATTCAGCAACTTACAAAACTTATTATCTACAAATGACTTATCAGCTCCTGAATCAAATAACACTCTTGCATAAACATCATTTATAAGGAAGGTACCTGTGATCACGTTATCGTCCTGAACAGCTTCCTTTGCATCCATCCGGAAGACCCTTGCATTGGTCTTCTTGGCTTCCTCAGGCTTTTTGACATATTTAGGGCAGTTGGACTTAATGTGCCCTTTTTCATTGCAGTTATAGCACGTCGCATCCTTGATTTTCTTGCAGTCTAAGGTCTTGTGCTCACTTGACTTACAAATCCCACAAGCTCTCGGCTGAGACTGGGATTTCGACTCATACCACTTTCCGAAATGGTGTTTCTTACAGATTTTACACTTGGGCTTATCGCCCGTCTGTTGACCATCTTTCTTAGATCTAGAACCCTTTTTGTGGTCATTGTTTCCCTTATGCTTCTTTTCTGAACGTCGTGAGTTGTCATCCTCACGCTTTCTCTTTTCAGCATCAGTGTTCCTCAGCGATCTCTGCCTGACCGCGTCCAGCGTGAAGGACAAAGATATATCAGCTGCAGATCTGAAAGTAGCTGGCCGAGAGGCCTTCACACTCGCCTTGATTTCTGGGGCTAAACCCCCAATAAAACGAGCTATCCTCTTGGGTTCCGGTGTCACAAGATAAGGAACCAATCTTGACATAGTGTTGAAGCTTGTAAGGTAGGCTTGACAATCCAAGTTCTTCATAACCAAAGACAAGAAATCAGACTCAATCTTTTCAACCTCATGCTGAGGGCAGTAGTTCTCCTTGATGAGAGCAACAAATTGATCCCATGTCAGATTGTACAATGGGATTTTCCGGTAGCTTGGATCAAAGACCTCCACCAAGCTAATGCCTCGCCTTTGAATGACTGAGATACAAACTTTACCACATCCTTATCAGCATAACCACCGATATCTACCACTGTGTCCATTTCATCCAACCATGTCATACAGTCGATAGCTCCTTTCTCCCCAGTGAAATCCCTGGGTTTACAGGAGACAAAATATTTATAGGTGAAACCTTTAGCACGTGGTTCTTGATTTAGCACCATTTTCTTAGATAGAACACTCCTCTGGTTCGACGAGTGATGAGAATCACTCTTGTGAGCAGTATGAGTTCTAGAGGGTGGTTTAGAGTGTGGTACCGACTGAGTCCTGTCCTGGGTACCACTGGATTCTTTGAACTGTCTATCCAGAGCTCGCGTAATAGCATTATCTATCAATGCTTGTAATTCCGCTCCTGCTATGTTGACTCTAGAAGTGTCATGATTTTCTCTGGGGTGACTGTTGACTTCGTCTGACCCAAGCATGTAGCTTGATTGCTACATAAAATAATGAGTTTAATTTATTCAGAGGTTTATAACAGTTCTATCATTCTAGATGATTCATTAATCATGGTGTTAAGAACCATTTTGATTAATTTGTTAAGCATATATATATATATATATATATATATATTCAGAAATTTTTTTCATTATAATAAACCCTAGTTATAATTAAAATATATTAACGGCAAAAAGGCCTAGTCACATGGACAGTTTTAAATTTTTATCCATGATCTTATAGGATCAAGGTATTGAGGTTTTAATCATATTTTATTACCTCTTCTTAACAGGGGGTCGAAGACCACAACTGTCTTTTGTCTTATATGATAATGAGTATAGCCCGTAGGCATTATATCCCTAATGGATGTTTTAATTAGTTAAAAGGATTTGGAAGAATCCAATATAAGGATGACTTATGCGATTTTATCGAATCACATTTTGCCAAGAATGTTAACATGTTTACAGATGTTAACATAGATTGGAATCTTTTGAATAGGTTTTACCATCTTGGCCATGTCTGCAACGACATATAGACTAGGTTTTACCTTTAAGATTCTTTTTAATATTTAACGCAGAATAATCCTAAATTGAGATGTTAATAAGGATCTGAATCTAATTGAGGAACTACCATCTTGGACCTGTCTTAAGATGACACATGGCTAGGTCTTGTCCTTTTTAGATATTGTCATTTTATTATAATGATAGGTCTTATATAAAGGAATGTTATTTTTCATTTATTTCATGATTTATGTTTATGCATATAACTAACAATAAAATGAAAATTAAATTAATCATTTCATTACAAAAATTTAATCAGTACATGTTTGCCCTAAACGGGACTTCTAAAAGAAATAACATGTCCACGTAGGGGCTAAACAAACAAACATACCACGCTGGGGTCAAACAGAAAGACATGCCCACGCAGGGGCAGAATACAGAAGGACATGCCCACGCAGGGGCAGAATACATAAACAAATGTCCACGCAGGGACATGATTACAACATAAATAAAAATAAACAAGGATTTTTAAAAATCCCTTCTCTTGGTCTTCCCCTTGATTAGGCTTGCCAAACCTTTGAAGAAGCCTTGGTTGTTCCTGCGCTCTTGTTGGACCTCCCACTCAACCTGGCTCAACCTTTCGAGAACCTCTTGTTGTCGCTCTGGCGGTATCAATTGCTGTTGCGGCGGCTGCTAATGTAGAGGTTGAGAAGGTGGCGGTTGTTGGTACCCATAAGCTGGGTATCCAACTCCCCAAGGAGCTCCATAAGGCCCTTCGGGGTGGAGAGCGTTGTAGTCCCATGCGGCCTGGTACGGGTCAACGTCAGCATAGTTGTAGTTGGTGTGGGCCGGCTGCTCAAAGGGATTATACGCCGCTGAGCCGGCGTATGCAGGAATTGGGTTACCAAAACCTAATGGTGGCGCGACAGGCGCAGAGTCTACTTCCGAGACGGGGTTTGAAGGTCCTCCCATCTGCGGGTCTTCGTGGAGTGGAGGGTAGTGGCTGCCACTTAAAGGTTGAGGGGTGCTGATACGCACTCCTCCTCGCACTGACATCCGCGCGTTTGATCTTCGTCGCCTCGGTGGCTCCGGAGGCGGCGGCTCAACTGGTGGTGGTGGCGGTGGAGTGACCGCGACAAAATGAGAATCCTCGGAGGGATCCTCCTGCTGCTGCTGGTGAGGCGATGAATGGTAGGAAGGTGTAAAATACCATTCATACTGGGCGAACTTCGCCTGGAAGCTATCTGGACCACGGTAAGGTGATCCATGGAAGGATGACCCATCAGAGATCTCGATGGGTTGGTTAGGGGTTCCGGACGGTGGCTCAGCGGGATCGGTGTCCTCATCCATGTCATTGCCGCCCGAAAAGTGGTCTTCAGGTCCTAGTGGGTTAAAACCCACTGGTTCTTCAACGAGGTTTAACGGGTTGAACCGACTCTGAAAGAAAGGTGTCGGGTCGTTAAAGGAATGGTGAGAGTTAGACCGCTGGAGAGGTATAAAAGAAGGTTGCGGGTTATGGGGCTCATTTTTGGATTGAGGCCCGAAGGAGTGGTGATATGATGGTGATGAGCTTAGAGAGACGGATCGCCTCCCTGGTTCTATATAAGTCCTCCAAGGTTCTTGTGGACTTGTGCTCATTGTGATGGACGGGGTTCGCTGGTGTGAGGTGTAACAACCCGCACTTTTGTGCGTTGTTGCTACTCGATACACTCGTTACGCCTAGCACCAGAGATTCCGATCATAATGTAACTATATCAGATATATCGCTAAATCGAAGTATAATCGAATAATTACGCATATCCTATCGCTATTACAAACCTATTTTCATAGAGTATAACACTCACGATGCTATTAAGTGAGGACTTAATCTACCCTCCTCGATAACCGTGAGGTGTCAAAACGTAAACAAGCAACGCTAACAAAGACTATCGGGTGAGTACCATGTCTCCAGCAGTCATGACGATGATGGCAATACGAGCAAGTAGTACCCCGATAATCACTGTGGCACATCACATCGAAGAACGCACTCGAAGGCACGCGTAACTCGATCATCGCACTGAATATTGAATATATAGATACGTATATACGACCTTTTTGTGATTTATTTATAATAAATAAATAATAATATAAATATATGGAAATGTGGCCCAAACTATCGCAACGCACCAAAAACGAGGATCGAAAGGCCAGCCTATCGGACAGGACAGGCCAACCGACAGGACAGGCCAGCCGACAGGACAGGCCAGCCGATCGAACAGGCCAGCCTATCGGACAGGACTGCCAGCCTATCGGACAGGCCAGCCGACAGGACAGGCCAGCCGACAGAACAGGCCATCCTATCGGACAGGACAGGCCAGTCGACAGGACAGGCCAGCCGACAGGACAGGCCAGCCGACAGGACAGGCCAGCCGATCGAATAGGCCAGCCGACAGGACAGGCCAGCCGATCGAACAGGCCAGCCTATCGAACAGGACAGGCCAGCCTGCCCTCCTTTCCTTCCTCCTTGCCTATAAATACCCCTCTTTACCCTAAACACTTGTTGTTGCTGCTGCTACTCGACCAGGACGCTCTTGACCACTTTTCTCTCGTTTTCTCCCGATTCTTGTAAGTTTTCAACCCAAATTTTGTACTTCTATGATCTATGTTCAATCCTACACCTTTCTACCTTTCAAATTCCAACTTTCAACCGTGAAATCTCTGGATTCTGGGCATTCTAGGGTGATGTCACCATGAAGTTCTTATGAACTTCAAGAGAAATGCCATCCCAAGCAAGAATGACTTGGATCCAGGTGATTTCCAAATGGTTTTACATAAATCTCGCCTAAATCTATGTTTTCCAACCAAGAAGTTACAGATTTGAGGTGTTCTAGAGTGATGTCATCATAAAGTACTTAGAAACTTCAAGTGTTGGCCTCATTCCACTAAGAACAACTCAGATCCAAGGGATTCCGCAAGAATAATCAAGGTTTTCACATCAGATCTATACTTAAAACGATAGAATCAGAGCTTATACCGACCTTCTACTCATTCTTAGTGTCGTGTTGGTCAAAGATCTGATTCTTAACGATAAGATGACCAATTTCGGGTTAAACACGGAAAAATCACCAAGAACGGCCAGTTCTGATGGAACGGGGTGATTCCCGGCCGTTAGAACAGGTCGGAATTGATGGGGTTTCAGTTGTTCAACACGTCACGACAACCTCTCGACCAAAACCACCGAAGAACTCGCGAAAATCGCCGAAAACAGCTGGACAGGCTGGGCCGATCGAGCGGCCCAGTCGATCGAGCGGCCCAGCTGTAACACCTCGAAATTTTGTGTCCAATGATGTGTTAACACGTGTCATTTGTTTACACGTGGCATCTATAATAAATAAAGGACTAATTTTGACAAACCTTGAAAGTATATATAAATTCGAGGGTTATAAATGTCAACAAGGGTAAATATACTGTATAGTATCCCTAAATAATGCTTAAACCTTCAAACGAATAAATATATAGATCGTACAAAAATAAAACGCGGAAGAAAGTGAGAGATTACAAACTACAGGGGTTAACTGTGTCAACATGTTTAATAATACCTCTGAGTGACCCTTTAACGTTCCAAAGACTTTGTAACGGTATTATACCCTCACTAAAATAATATATATAAATTTCGCGAAGTTTCGATATGAAACGAGGAAGTTACGATCGAGTTCGTAGAAGAAGGGTTAAAAGCGTCAACAATGAAAGTTAAGGCTTTCAGAATAATTAAATAAATAAACCGGGGACTTAATAATGCGGGTAAATAACACGAGGCCCCTATCGGTAAATAACCGAGGGCCAAACCGCAAAGTTACCCCTTCAAAACCGAAAGGTCAGGCAAATCATTACGAAAGATTTCGTTATTAATGGCCCGATTCTGTAATCATTATAAAAGATTTGAAAAATTCAGAAAATATAACCCCACGCGACCCGCGTAAGGTTTAAACATAAGTTGAGGCGGGCCGCGAGCCTCCTCTATTTCGCGTCTGATCTTCTAATCCCAGGCGACCCGCGTAAGAGTTGCATGGAATGTCCATGCGGGTCGCGTACGACGCCCAGATGCAGAAATGTAGTAACTACTTGGCTTTTGGACCATTTGAACGATCAAACCTTAATCAAAGAGGCATGGGCACCCTACAATTGACCCATATCACTCAGGGGACATCTACCCATCATCATGATCAGTAGTAGCATGTTGTGTAATGATTTTAGGCCTTGATCTTGGCTATAAATAGCACCATTGTGCTCATAACATTCACAACATCAAAACTCACTTCTCTGATCATTCTAAGTGCTCCCAAGCATTCTCTTCTGCTCTATAATCAAGAAGCAACTTCTGTAAGTCGTTGATAACCATTTTGGTTTCACTTTTCCATAGTTATAGCTCATAAACGCAACCGTCGTAACTAACGGTTGTCATTGCAATATCTTGCAAATAATTCAGTCTTAGGACGAATCAAAAATGGTTATGAGTTGGTATTTATGTGGGTAATAAACCTCTAAAAGGGTTCCCCCTGATCACCACTCTAACTATGTCAAATGTCGAGTCAAACGTACGATTAAAAAGTCAACAGAAAGCTATTTTAGCGATTTATGCATAATCTGTAATATATATGTTATGGAACCTGTTTTGATAATCATAAAACATGATAATAAGTACATAAACATGTTTGCGCTCGTTTGAATCGATCATTTGCTATATAGAACCGGTTCGGAGCCGAAAGTCGCATAAGTTTGACTTTTGCTTTGACTTCAGTTCTGACCCGTTTTAGTGAGGTATAAATATACCTTAGGACTCTCTTAGGACCAGGTCACATGTTGGTATAAGCCTCTGTGGTCGGTTCATGAGTTATCCGAGTCTTTTGCGCAATTCCGTCATTCGCCTAAAAGTTGACCGTAACGGCCTTTTAAAATTAAAACGAGTATTTCGGACACGTGAACGGACCAAAACCTTGCTTGTTAAATTATAAGCATGTCCCTAAAGTTTCACGTCAATCCGAGGTCTAGAATGAGAGTTATGCTAAAAGGCGCACTTTTAAGAAAGTTTTGTAATTAACGGCGCAATTAGCATAACGCCCATCTAACCCAAGTTTTCGTCACCAAAACTTTTACCCACTGTGGTAAAATAATATTTTGGGAATTTTAAAGATTTTTAATAATTTTTACCTTGCTCATAACCTGCGGTTATGGCTACGGTTCGGTAAATACCGAATATGCCCTTTTTGGCCAAAACGGGAGTTCTACAAGGTCTTTTGACCCGATTCCAGTTGCTACTGGTTTTAAATAATAAATAAAGTATTTTAAGCTTTATAAGCTGTTCGGGAAACTCAGATTTCCTGTAGAACTCGAAAATCCCTTTTAAAGTCTTTAAAATGACCGAAAAGCCCCTACGGGGCATAATATAAACTTAAACTCGTTACGGGCATTACGGAAGGTATCCTACTGATACCAAAATACCTTTAAGGCATATTGACTTAGGAAATAAGCGTACGACTCTTATGGTTAACCGTTTCGCCTATTTGCGTACACGGTACGGCCCACGGAACTAGTTTTCGTGCAATAGCCGATATGGGTCAAAGTATACTATTTGAACCCCAAAATCCAGAGTATGAACTATAAACCCATATAAAACAAGTCTCTGAACTTGTTGGGTCCAAATCATACTCCATTCTCGGTTTTCGCCTTTTCGTGCGAATTAACCATATCTATATATCGGAATCAACCGGTTTAAGCTACGGCTAATACAAGGACCGTTAGGATTCTAAGAGGTTAATTAAAACCTTCGTTCCAGATTAGGAGCCCCAGTAAAAGCTATCGGTGACTTGATCTAAATTAAGGATTAATACTTGCAAAGGTAAATACTTTTGACTTATTTCCCCTATATGGGCTTGGGTTACGGTATATTAATACCGCTTGATTGAGCATTATATACTTCCATCGCTTAGGTGGTTAATTGATTAAATATGATCGGCTCATTTAAACAGTTTTGTTGCTTATAAGCCTTTGGGGGGTTTAATGACCGTTGTCCCGGATATCCTCGGCATCATTTTACGAAATGGCCACGACCATCGACATCCCGGTGTAGGCGTACACCCGGTATAAAGTGTCGACATTAAAACTAAAAGACGTAGCCGTTGGTTTTCATACTACGGTTTTACGCAAACGTGGTGTGTCTATAAATCTTTAACCCGGCACGACCCGGGCTACTGAACGCATAAAAGAACATGTAAAACGTTCACAAGATCATTATGAATTTTCCCAAGTTATAAAAGAGTTTGTGCCTTGTGCATTCAAATCAATTTTAATAAACATTTTCTAATGTGTCAGTTGAATGTATTTACCAGTGTAAACTGACGTATTTTCCCCAAAAAGATTAAGTGCAGGTACCTAAACGTAATTGGCTGGTATTAGCTCCCTAGCGTCGGGATAAGCCTCGCAAGCTTGATTGCAGTATCTAATGGAACAACACTTTATCTTAATTTTCGATCCACTGTGGATATTCAACTTCTGTAATACATTTTGATTTTACAATCAGAGGTTGAAATTATATATTTTAAATTATGCTTCCGCTGTGCATTATATAATTGTGTGGTTTGACTATATTGTTGCCAACATCGTCACGGTAATCCCCCACCGGGCCCACCGGTGAGACACGTGGAAATCGGGGTGTGACAGGTTGGTATCAGAGCCAACATTGAGTGAATTAAACACTATCCTAATGTGTTTAATCTCAATGACACAATTGCACATACTTGAGTCTAGACAAGAACTTAGGACAAATTCGGGTTATTACTCCTTTTTGTCTTTATTTTCGATTTGATTTTTAATAAGTTTTGGAGCAGGAAAATGCCACCTGTTATATTCCGAGGAAGAGGAAGGGGACGAAGAGGCCGAGGAGAAATCGTGACACATCACGATCAAGAAGCTGGACCATCTGGTACAAGACATCCTTCGATGACACGAAGCGAAGAGCCACAACGACGAAGAGATCTTTACGAACCAGCGAGGCATTCCACTTCGCACAGCTCGACGCCATCCTACCGGCACTCCTTTGGACCAGATTCAGAAAATAATCCCAACAACCCACAACCTTCCTTCATACCTCTACAACGTTCGGTTTCGCACCGAAACTACGACGACCCTAGTCCATACTACGTAGCTCAGTTTAATCCGGCTGACTACATACAGGAACCTTCAGGTTTTGTTCCACTAGGGCCACAAGACCATTTTTCTGAAGATCCCATGGAGGAAGATGAGGATCCAACTGAACCAGCTCGTGGTACGCCCACGCATCCGATAGAAGTATCTGATGGATCTTCATATCATGGTCCACAGTATCAAGGCCCAGATAGCTTTATGGCCTTGTTTGACCGACATGAGTGGTACAACACACCATCTCATCAGACACAACAACCGAGACATCCACAGGATCCCTCTGAGGATTCACGCTTTGAGGCAGTTACGCCACCACCTCCGCCACCGGCACAACCAGTTATACCTGATCCGCCGAGGCGTAGGAGGACCAATGCTCGTATGTCTACACGAGGAGGAGGGGGTAACCACTTCAGCACTCCTCGACATTCTAGTAGTAGCCACTATCCGCCACTACATGAAGAAGGACCTTCAAGTCCTATACAAGAAGCGAACTCCGCACCTACTGCACGAAATTCGCCACCATTTGGGTATGACCAACCCATACCTGCTTATACGGGTCCAACGGCTTACAATCCGTTCGAACCGTCACCAGCACAATACAACTACGGCTATGAGCGCGACCCATATGTGGTGTCGGCTAGATATAATGCGCGCTACCCTGACGGAGCACATGGAAACATGGGACCACCGGACTACTCAGCTCATGGGTATCCAATACCTCCCAGACCTCCAGTACCGCAACAAGCGCCACAACCACGATTTTCTCCTCCTGAACAGGAAGAAATACTCCATCGACTAGATCGTGTGGAGAGAGAGTTCGAGGAAGAGAAGAAAAGCCACCGAGGATTTCTCAAGGGCTTGGCGAACCTACTAAAGGGCAAAAAGAAGAAACGTGACCACTAGCCCTTAATAGTAGTACTACTGTAATTTCTACTTTAAAAATAAGTCCCTGCGTGGACAACTTATCGTATTTCAGTCCCTACGTGGACTTATCTTTAGTCCTTGCATGGACACCTATCTTGTACTAGTCCCTGCGTGGACTTGTCACTTATTTTAAAACCTCTATGGAGGTATGTACTATTTGAAAGACCCGTTTAGGGCAATATGTAATTGTATTTGAAATTTCGGAATGTATGTTATGAGTTTTGTTTTAATATATAAAAGTAAATCAAAACCATTCCTTTTATATTGATCTGCCAAATAAAGAATCTTAAGGGGGTGAAACCTAGCTTGGGGTCTTTTAAGATCAGTCAAGATGGTACGACCTAGCTGAAAAGATTCTGATTCCCTGTTAACCTCTGTACGCATGTTAACATTCATGGCAGATGTGATTCGTTAAAATCACGCACGTCATTCTTATACAATAATCCTTTAAGGATTCCAAAACCCAACTAAATGATCTATAAATCATGGGTTAAGTCACCAATGAAGGTGATCAGTATTATAAAGACATCCATTAGTGATGCATTGCCTACGGGCCAACATATTAAAACATCCATTAGTGATGTAGTGCCTACGGGCCAGTATTATTAAAACATCCATTAGTGATGCATTGCCTACGGGCCAACATATTAAAACATCCATTAGTGATGTAGTGCCTACGGGCCAGTATTATTAAAACATCCATTAGTGATGCAGTGCCTACGGGCCAGAATTATTAAAACATCCATTAGTGATGTAGTGCCTACGGGCCAGTATTATTAAAACATCCATTAGTGATGCAGTGCCTACGGGCCAGAATTATTAAAACATCCATTAGTGATGTAGTGCCTATGGGCCAATATTATCAAAACATCCATTAGTGATGTAGTGCCTACGGGCCAACCATATTAAGACATCCATTGGAGGTGTAGTGCCTATGGGCCATAATAATTGTCTTATAAGACAAAAGGCAGTAGTAGTCTATGACTCTCTGTCAGAAAGAGATAAAAGAACTACGGTTCAATTCTCTATGCCTTTGATTCTCTGGAATCTCGGCTAATATTATAAAACATCATCATGATTAGGCTTTATGCCGCCAATACTATTTATATAGTTGAAGTAGGATATATTCAGATCCTAATATGTAATGAACTAATAAGTTAACCGAATATGGTCTCTGTACCATGGTTGACAAATTGTCATAAAAGACAATCATATAATAATCTCCTAAATTAAAATCTTGTTATCTTCTGTAACAGATTCAAGTTACAATGGCGGATCCCAATGGAGAGAACAGCCACACGAATGAAGATGACTATGACAATGCGTCAGTACATTTGACAGGCGCACAGCTAAAGGCTCTGATCAACAATGCTGTCCAGGCAGCTATCGATCGTCAACATACTGAGTCTCAAGGCAGATCTGTGTCAAAACCACCCTATAAACCAAAGACACACTCCAAACCACCCTCTGAACCCAAGAAAGATGACGACAAGCACTCGTCTACTGAGCACAGCGTTCACCGCGATAGAGAATATACTGATGCGTCCAGTGCTAAGGGTTGCACCTACAAATACTTTGTATCATGTAAGCCCCGTGAATTTACAGGGGAGAAGGGTGCGGTTGATTGTATCACCTGGCTGGACGAGATGGACACGATTGTGGACATCAGCGGGTGCGCTGAGAGGGACGTGGTTAAGTTTGTGTCCCAGTCATTCAAGGGCGAGGCCCTGGCGTGGTGGAGAGCTCTGGTGCAGGCTTCAGGTAAGTCTGCCTTGTACAAAATGTCATGGGGGGAGTTTATTACCCTCATAAAAGAAAACTACTGCCCTCAGCACGAGGTTGAGAAGATTGAGGCTGATTTTGTCTCACTAGTGATGACAAACCTGGATTGTCAAGCTTATCTGACAAGCTTTAACACTATGTCACGCCTGGTGCCATATCTTGTGACACCAGAACCACGAAGAATTGCCCGATTCATTGGGGGCTTAGAACCGGCGATTAAGGCCAGTGTAAAGGCCTCTAGGCCAACGACCTTCAGGTCAGTTACTGACCTCTCCTTGTCTCTTACACTTGATGCTGTCCGTCTGAGGGCACAAAGGAGCAAGGAGGCTGAAAAGCGAAAGCGTGAGGATGATACCTCACGAAAGTCCGGTAAAAAGCACCGTGGAAACGGTGAGGGCAAAAGAGGGTCGGAGACAAAGAAGGAGGGGCAAGCTGATGGAAGACCTCACTGCAAGGTCTGCAAGAAACCTCACTCCGGGAAGTGTAGGTTTGCGTCTGGTTCGCAGTCGCAACAAAGGACTCCACCCTGTGGGCTATGCAAGTCCAAGGAGCATAAGACAGTGGAGTGCAAAAAGATAAAGGACGCAACCTGCTATAATTGTAATGAAAAGGGGCATATAAAGAGTAACTGCCCGAAGTATGCCAAGAAGACGGAGGAGACTAAGAAATCAAATGCGAGAATTTTTCGCTTGGATGCAAAGGAAGCGGTCAAGGACGACAATGTGCTTACAGGTACTTTTCTCGTAAACAATATATTTGCAAGAGTACTATTCGATTCTGGCGCTGACAAGTCCTTTGTAGACCAGAAATTTTGCCAACTACTAAATATGCCAATCAAAACCCTTGACGTGAAATACGAAGTAGAGTTAGCAGACGGCACGATAGAAACCGTCTCTACCGTTCTAGAAGGATGTGAAATATCCATTAGGAACCATTCTTTTCCTTTATCTCTACTTCCTTTCAAACTTGCGGGTTTTGACATCGTGCTAGGCATGGACTGGTTATCCCATAACCAGGCCCAAATCATTTGTGGCAAGAGACAAATAGTCTTAAAGACTCCGAGTGGTGAATCTCTTACCATTCGAGGAGATACGCATTACGGATTGCCCGAAGACGTATCTATGCTGAAAGCTTCAAGGTGTTTGAACAGAGGCTGTGTAATTTACATGGCTCAGGTGATAATAGAAGAACCAAAGCCGAAGATCGAGGATCTTCCTGTCATTTCTGAATACCCCGAAGTTTTTCCCGAAGAACTACCTGGTTTGCCACCAGATAGACAAGTGGAGTTCAGAATTGACATCATTCCGGGAGCAGCTCCGATAGCCAGAGCACCTTACAGATTAGCGCCAACGGAAATGAAAGAACTGAGGACCCAGTTGGATGAACTGCTGGCAAAGGGCTTTATCAGACCTAGTTCATCTCCCTGGGGAGCTCCTGTCCTATTTGTAAAGAAGAAGGACGGATCGATGCGGTTGTGCATCGACTATAGAGAGCTGAATAAAGTTACCATAAAGAATAGATATCCTTTACCAAGGATCGATGATCTATTCGATCAGCTGCAAGGAGCAAGCTACTTCTCCAAGATCGACTTAAGGTCGGGCTATCATCAACTAAGGGTCAGAGATGAAGATGTACACAAGACTGCATTTAGGACTCGTTATGGTCATTACGAGTTCCTAGTGATGCCTTTTGGGCTCACAAATGCACCGGCTGCGTTCATGGATCTCATGAATCGCGTTTGCAAGCCATACTTGGATAAATTCGTCATAGTCTTCATCGACGATATCCTTATCTATTCTAAAAGCCAAGATGACCACGAGAAGCACCTCCGTTGCATTCTCGAATTACTACAACGTGAGAAACTCTACGCCAAATTCTCGAAATGTGAATTCTGGCTACGAGAGGTCCAGTTTTTAGGACACGTTGTGAGTGAGCGTGGTATCCAAGTGGATCCCGCTAAGGTAGAGGCAGTCATGAACTGGCAAGAGCCAAAGACGCCTACCGAAATCCGTAGTTTCCTGGGATTGGCAGGATACTACCAGAGATTTATTGAAAATTTTTCAAGGATTGCTGCGCCCTTGACTTCCTTGACCAAGAAGAAAGAAAAGTACATTTGGGGCCCGAAGCAGCAAGAGTCCTTTGAAATACTGAAGCAGAAGCTGAGCAACGCACCTGTGTTGACCTTACCTGAGGGTACAGATGAATTCGTAGTTTACTGCGATGCATCACACACAGGCATGGGGTGTGTGCTTATGCAGAAGGGCAAGGTGATTGCCTATGCTTCAAGGCAATTAAAGGTGCATGAAAAGAATTACACCACCCATGATTTGGAGTTGGGTGCCGTTGTATTTGCACTCAAGTTGTGGAGGCACTACCTTTACGGTATTAAATTTGTGATTTATTCAGATCACAAAAGCCTTCAGCACCTGTTCAACCAGAAGGAGTTGAACATGAGACAGCGCCGTTGGATGGAAACCCTGAATGATTATGACTGTGAAATCAGGTACCATCCCGGCAAGGCGAATGTAGTCGCCGATGCTTTGAGCAGAAAGGAAAGGGTAAAACCCATTCGAATCAATGCCAAGAGCATTGAAGTTAAGAATAATTTAATGGAAAGGATATTAGCTGCGCAGCGTGAGGCTGTGTTGGAAGCTAATTATCCTAATGAAAAGCTGGGAGTAACTGAAGAGCAGTTGACTCTTAGCAAGGATGGAATTCTTAGACTGAACGGACGTATATGGGTTCCGATATATGGAGGACTACGAGATGTTGTTCTCCAGGAAGCCCATAGTTCCAAATACTCAGTCCATCCTGGTGCTGATAAAATGTACCAAGACTTAAAGGCAAATTATTGGTGGATAGGCTTGAAAAAGTCTGTAGCCGCCCATGTAGCAAAGTGCTTGACTTGTGCTCAAGTCAAAGCCGAGCACCAAAAGCCGTCTGGCTTGCTACAACAGCCTGAACTTCCCGAGTGGAAGTGGGAATGCGTAACTATGGACTTCATAACCAAGTTACCCAAGACCAGGAAAGGAAACGATACAATATGGGTCATAGTCGATAGGCTGACTAAATCAGCTCACTTTCTACCCATCAAGGAGACGTATAGCTCCGATATGTTAGCCCAACTTTATGTTGATAAGATTGTAGCCTTACACGGCATACCTGTGTCTATTATCTCCGACAGGGATACTAGATACACATCTCACTTCTGGAAGAGTTTCCAGCAATCTTTGGGCACGCGTTTAAATTTTAGTACGGCTTACCATCCACAGACGGACGGTCAAAGTGAGCGTACTATCCAAACGCTAGAAGACATGCTTCGTGCATGTGCGATCGATTTAGGTGGTAACTGGGATAAAAACCTACCCCTGATCGAATTCTCCTACAATAATAGCTACCACACCAGCATAAAGGCTGCGCCTTTTGAGGCATTATATGGTAGGAAATGTAGATCGCCTGTTTGTTGGGCGGAAGTAGGAGAGGTCCAATTATCGGGACCAGAGATTGTTTTCCAGACAACGGACAAGATTGTCCAGATCCGGGAACGTCTCAAGGCTGCCCGCGATAGGCAGAAAAGCTACGCTGATCCAAAGCGTAAGGATTTTCACTTCGAAGTAGGTGAAAAAGTATTACTTAAGGTGTCACCCTGGAAGGGGGTGATGCGTTTCGGCAAGAAGGGCAAGCTGAGTCCGAGATACATAGGGCCTTTTGAGGTCATTGAACGAGTCGGATCAGTTGCCTATAAACTAAACTTGCCTGAAGAGCTCAATGGAATTCACAATGTGTTCCACATCTGCAATCTCAAAAAGTGCTTCGCCGACGAATCGTTGGTGATTCCACACACAGATGTGCATATAGATGAGAGCTTAAAGTTCTTAGAAAAACCCTTGTCGATTGAAGATCGACAGGTGAAGAAGCTTCGCAGAAAGCACGTACCGATTGTAAAAGTCAAATGGGATGCTCGTAGAGGTCCTGAATATACGTGGGAAGTCGAAGCTACAATGAAAGAAAAATACCCCTATTTATTTGAGTAAATCTCGGGTCGAGATTTATTTTAAGGGGGTGAGGATGTAACACCTCGAAATTTTGTGTCCAATGATGTGTTAACACGTGTCATTTGTTTACACGTGGCATCTATAATAAATAAAGGACTAATTTTGACAAACCTTGAAAGTATATATAAATTCGAGGGTTATAAATGTCAACAAGGGTAAATATACTGTATAGTATCCCTAAATAATGCTTAAACCTTCAAACGAATAAATATATAGATCGTACAAAAATAAAACGCGGAAGAAAGTGAGAGATTACAAACTACAGGGGTTAACTGTGTCAACATGTTTAATAATACCTCTGAGTGACCCTTTAACGTTCCAAAGACTTTGTAACGGTATTATACCCTCACTAAAATAATATATATAAATTTCGCGAAGTTTCGATATGAAACGAGGAAGTTACGATCGAGTTCGTAGAAGAAGGGTTAAAAGCGTCAACAATGAAAGTTAAGGCTTTCAGAATAATTAAATAAATAAACCGGGGACTTAATAATGCGGGTAAATAACACGAGGCCCCTATCGGTAAATAACCGAGGGCCAAACCGCAAAGTTACCCCTTCAAAACCGAAAGGTCAGGCAAATCATTACGAAAGATTTCGTTATTAATGGCCCGATTCTGTAATCATTATAAAAGATTTGAAAAATTCAGAAAATATAACCCCACGCGACCCGCGTAAGGTTTAAACATAAGTTGAGGCGGGCCGCGAGCCTCCTCTATTTCGCGTCTGATCTTCTAATCCCAGGCGACCCGCGTAAGAGTTGCATGGAATGTCCATGCGGGTCGCGTACGACGCCCAGATGCAGAAATGTAGTAACTACTTGGCTTTTGGACCATTTGAACGATCAAACCTTAATCAAAGAGGCATGGGCACCCTACAATTGACCCATATCACTCAGGGGACATCTACCCATCATCATGATCAGTAGTAGCATGTTGTGTAATGATTTTAGGCCTTGATCTTGGCTATAAATAGCACCATTGTGCTCATAACATTCACAACATCAAAACTCACTTCTCTGATCATTCTAAGTGCTCCCAAGCATTCTCTTCTGCTCTATAATCAAGAAGCAACTTCTGTAAGTCGTTGATAACCATTTT
Organism: Helianthus annuus; assembly: GCF_002127325.2. NCBI lineage: Eukaryota > Viridiplantae > Streptophyta > Magnoliopsida > Asterales > Asteraceae > Helianthus > Helianthus annuus. Next base: position 105,305,053 of record NC_035440.2, on the reverse strand, counting down.
GGTTTCACTTTTCCATAGTTATAGCTCATAAACGCAACCGTCGTAACTAACGGTTGTCATTGCAATATCTTGCAAATAATTCAGTCTTAGGACGAATCAAAAATGGTTATGAGTTGGTATTTATGTGGGTAATAAACCTCTAAAAGGGTTCCCCCTGATCACCACTCTAACTATGTCAAATGTCGAGTCAAACGTACGATTAAAAAGTCAACAGAAAGCTATTTTAGCGATTTATGCATAATCTGTAATATATATGTTATGGAACCTGTTTTGATAATCATAAAACATGATAATAAGTACATAAACATGTTTGCGCTCGTTTGAATCGATCATTTGCTATATAGAACCGGTTCGGAGCCGAAAGTCGCATAAGTTTGACTTTTGCTTTGACTTCAGTTCTGACCCGTTTTAGTGAGGTATAAATATACCTTAGGACTCTCTTAGGACCAGGTCACATGTTGGTATAAGCCTCTGTGGTCGGTTCATGAGTTATCCGAGTCTTTTGCGCAATTCCGTCATTCGCCTAAAAGTTGACCGTAACGGCCTTTTAAAATTAAAACGAGTATTTCGGACACGTGAACGGACCAAAACCTTGCTTGTTAAATTATAAGCATGTCCCTAAAGTTTCACGTCAATCCGAGGTCTAGAATGAGAGTTATGCTAAAAGGCGCACTTTTAAGAAAGTTTTGTAATTAACGGCGCAATTAGCATAACGCCCATCTAACCCAAGTTTTCGTCACCAAAACTTTTACCCACTGTGGTAAAATAATATTTTGGGAATTTTAAAGATTTTTAATAATTTTTACCTTGCTCATAACCTGCGGTTATGGCTACGGTTCGGTAAATACCGAATATGCCCTTTTTGGCCAAAACGGGAGTTCTACAAGGTCTTTTGACCCGATTCCAGTTGCTACTGGTTTTAAATAATAAATAAAGTATTTTAAGCTTTATAAGCTGTTCGGGAAACTCAGATTTCCTGTAGAACTCGAAAATCCCTTTTAAAGTCTTTAAAATGACCGAAAAGCCCCTACGGGGCATAATATAAACTTAAACTCGTTACGGGCATTACGGAAGGTATCCTACTGATACCAAAATACCTTTAAGGCATATTGACTTAGGAAATAAGCGTACGACTCTTATGGTTAACCGTTTCGCCTATTTGCGTACACGGTACGGCCCACGGAACTAGTTTTCGTGCAATAGCCGATATGGGTCAAAGTATACTATTTGAACCCCAAAATCCAGAGTATGAACTATAAACCCATATAAAACAAGTCTCTGAACTTGTTGGGTCCAAATCATACTCCATTCTCGGTTTTCGCCTTTTCGTGCGAATTAACCATATCTATATATCGGAATCAACCGGTTTAAGCTACGGCTAATACAAGGACCGTTAGGATTCTAAGAGGTTAATTAAAACCTTCGTTCCAGATTAGGAGCCCCAGTAAAAGCTATCGGTGACTTGATCTAAATTAAGGATTAATACTTGCAAAGGTAAATACTTTTGACTTATTTCCCCTATATGGGCTTGGGTTACGGTATATTAATACCGCTTGATTGAGCATTATATACTTCCATCGCTTAGGTGGTTAATTGATTAAATATGATCGGCTCATTTAAACAGTTTTGTTGCTTATAAGCCTTTGGGGGGTTTAATGACCGTTGTCCCGGATATCCTCGGCATCATTTTACGAAATGGCCACGACCATCGACATCCCGGTGTAGGCGTACACCCGGTATAAAGTGTCGACATTAAAACTAAAAGACGTAGCCGTTGGTTTTCATACTACGGTTTTACGCAAACGTGGTGTGTCTATAAATCTTTAACCCGGCACGACCCGGGCTACTGAACGCATAAAAGAACATGTAAAACGTTCACAAGATCATTATGAATTTTCCCAAGTTATAAAAGAGTTTGTGCCTTGTGCATTCAAATCAATTTTAATAAACATTTTCTAATGTGTCAGTTGAATGTATTTACCAGTGTAAACTGACGTATTTTCCCCAAAAAGATTAAGTGCAGGTACCTAAACGTAATTGGCTGGTATTAGCTCCCTAGCGTCGGGATAAGCCTCGCAAGCTTGATTGCAGTATCTAATGGAACAACACTTTATCTTAATTTTCGATCCACTGTGGATATTCAACTTCTGTAATACATTTTGATTTTACAATCAGAGGTTGAAATTATATATTTTAAATTATGCTTCCGCTGTGCATTATATAATTGTGTGGTTTGACTATATTGTTGCCAACATCGTCACGGTAATCCCCCACCGGGCCCACCGGTGAGACACGTGGAAATCGGGGTGTGACACCAGCCGATCGGCTGGACAAGCCGATCGAACGGCCCACTCGATCGAATGGCCCACTCGATCGAGCAGCCCCGTCGATCGAGCGGTCCATCCGAATGGGCCAGCTCAATTCAACTTTTCGTCCAATTTCACGTAATTCGATACCTTTTAACGCGTAATCCAATACTCATGCAATTAATCTAAAATCAGGACATTCTCAGGCACCATCCCGCCAATCCAACCGAATACGCACTGTGAGTATACTTGACCCCTTTTATCGAATTTTGGGTGTAACATACGTTCCTTATAAATCGAACTCATCAAACGAATGATTCAAATTGTTAATCTATCACTTGCGAATAACTGTTTGCATAGATATACGTGATGCTAGTTGCATGTATGCTAGGACTTATACTCGTGAGGTCCCACCCAGACTAGTATAGTACTATTGCGCCCGACAGGGTCTAGTTATGCCATCGAAGAGTCGAGCATCGAGGACTTAGCTGGTAGTATCAGCTTTGTGAGTATATATGTCGTGTATTACGTTTATGCATATGGAAATTCGCAGCACTTTTAATCTATTATACTATTACATATCAAACCTGTATACTCGCCAATACTTTTGTATTGACAATATTTTAACGTATGTTGCAGGATTAGTCGAAGTCTACATCAAATCAAGCTAGGAAGTCTAGAAACTCATTAAAATCTAGATTGTCGGATTTGAATTGTTCGAGAGAACAAGGAATCTGTAATAACTTATGTGATTGTATCGTTGTTAGCATGGGATAACAAATGTAATGAATATTATCGCAATATAGTTGTTATGGATTCTCTTGAGCAATCTGATTCGACTAGTGCCGCGCCCCGATGATTCTGCCATCGGTTGGGGTGTGACAGATTGGTATCAGAGCCATAACTATAGGGAATTAGGCAAGACTCGACCTAGTCTGGGTCGATGTCTTAGAAATTGACCTAGTCTATAGTCTAAGCACCCACAGGCCGACTCATACGAACTCGATAGGGTTTGTATTGCGCCTACCTGATGCTTTCGATCGAAATTGCTAAGTCTACAACTTTGTGTGAACCCCGCATACTACAGCTTCGCACGAAGATGCCTTTCCTAAGGCTGAAATACTACTTAGCCTTTCCTAAGGCTGACACAATACACATGTTTTCGAAAATACTCGCATCTCACAACCGAGCGATCCAGTCGAGACCAGGTGTGAAAACCAGTAACTCTCGATAGGATTACTCACTCAGCGCATTTTTCTAGCACGAGAATATTTCTTTGAGTTAGGAGTGACATCCATACCTCGACGAAAGCCTCCATATCGGAATTCTAGTGGAGCTCTCGGATTCATTCGATGAGCATAACCACAATTGGGAACGAAACTATTAAGTCAGGGGTGAAACCCGTACCTTAATGAACCGTTCCACTCCCTAAAATGTTTTCAAAAAGCTCTCACCAGGGACTCGACCATCACAATGACTCGAGCCACGCGATGACTAGGAGGACGAATGCCATGAGCTGCATCCCAGTGGAAGCATAAGTCTCCAAAGTCAACGCGCGTGCACAAATTCGTTGGGTGTGATTGGGTTACCTTGGGTAGTCGACGCCTAAACACCCGAGGCACTCCGAGTATCTTGCTAAGCCTACAACTTGATGGATTTTACAATTTTATGAACTCAGTTACGTTTTATGTGTTTAATTGCGATTATCAATTTTCGCTCCCTGTTTTACAAAGCGCACAACTCGCACAGCCATCGCAATCCAAAACAAAGACCGAATGATCGCAACAAAACAAATGTCTAAATTGCCCGACTTCTCTCGCATTCTCTCTCCTGACGCGTCCTCGTGCATTCTAAACTATAATATGTGTGTGTAAGTATAAACTACAACTATCTATACCTACGTACAACCAAATTATGATGTATGAGTCTAGGAAGTTTCGTGTCTCCTATGTGGCTCCTATGTGAAGTCTATTTATATTGCACGTTACAAGTTTCGACCGCGCTCAATCGCGTCGTAAACTCGAAATCATTATGATCGAATCTCATTCCAAATCTCTCTCTGTCTAGATGCCTTCCAATAACTCTATCTCGAAACGAATAGCTAGGAGAAGAGCCAAACGAAGCGCCGATAAGAGGATTGCCTCGCTTGTGACCAGGGAAGTGGTCAAGCTCGTTCCTCAAATTGTCGCTCAAGTGCACTCTCTCAGCAACGCTCGAGCCGCGAAGGACTCTAAGATGGAAGAGCCGCAATCTACTTTCCTCTACAAACACTTCAAAGCCTGTGACCCGATGGAATTCACAGGTGAAGGAGGTGTGACCCAACTGCTCCAGTGGTTCGATTCCATCGAAGTCACCCTTCGACAAAGTGGGTGTCCCAATAGTTTCCGTACTACTTGTGCTACCGGGGTATTTCAATTACGAGCACTCGACTGGTGGACCGCCGAACACAACAAATGTGGGATCTCCGCAGCTTACGCCCTCTCTTGGGACGAGCTGAAGAAACTCATGAAGGAAGAATATTGTCCCCCTCATGAAGTCCAGAAGCTAGAAAACGAATTTTGGGGGATCAAGCAAACCGAAGGTGACAATGCCGGCTATACAGCAAGGTTCAAACAGCTTAGTGCAATCTGCCCAAGCCAAGTTGACACTTCAAGGAAAGCCATCGCGAAGTACCTCCGCGGCTTACCTGAGAGTGTGGGCGATTTTGTAGAAGCTGCAAGACCTGCTACCATCGAAGAAGCCTACCGTTTAGCCGTAGAGATCAACAGTAAACGAGTCTTGGACGGGTTCTTCTCCAAAAAGCCTGTCAAACAAGCTCATCAAGCAATCATCCTCAACTCATCCGACGATTCCTCTGGCGAATCGGACGAGGAATCATCCGGCTACTCCTCTGAAGGTTCCTCTAAGGATCGCTCCGACAATGTCTCTGTCAAATCATCAGGCGAATCCGACAACGACACTGCATCATCTCAGGAAGCTCAACCTAGCCGCAAACGAAAGACCGTGAGCCCAGACTCTTCAACAACTGGGTTGCCGCAACCCGAACCTCTCCGATCAGTCCCAGTTCAACCGAAACGTGCTTACAATGGGCCTCATCCCCTGTGTTTCACGTGCACGTACCATCACCCGCCAGAAGCAAATTGTCGCTATTGCACAAATTGCAACTGGTATGGTCATCGTACACAGCACTGCCGCGCAGGACCGCAACTCTGAAGGAAGTCAGCAACACCAACAGTCTCCGCAAGCGTCCTCCACAACAACGTTATTTTGCTTCTAATGTTGTTGTAATAATACGACTTATCGCTACCGTTTCCTTTTATATGTGAAGCTTATTTCATCTATCGTCGCATGTGGACTCTATTTCTCTTTTACTCTAGCACCATCTAAACGCTAGCACTATGTACTATATAACGTATTTTACCCTTACAATACTCTTAGAATGAGGTACGATATACATGCAAGGAACAACTAATCGCGGGTGCACACGGGATTATTTTGGTCAGTGCACGGAGATCGTAGTGAAGTTCTAATGGTGCCATAACGTTTAAAAGCATGATCAAGGGTTTGGCCATGTCAACAAATCGTGACACCAAAGCACGGGGCATAAGTAGTAGGGGTGACGCAAGGTGTGCTTACCATACTACCGAAGCTTCGTGAAGAAAGTGCCATGTGGAGTTGGACGTTATTAGACCTATTATATTATAATGGTTATTTTCAACACGATACAAATTGATCACAAGGCGTAACAAAACTAAAATCGCATCACTGCGAGACTTCGCGTAAGTCTGCGTACGCAACACAATTGCCACATCGATGGACTTAGGTAAGTTCACCCCGAAGAGCAATTGGAGCAACGCAAGACTGGTCGTGAGTCCATGACGCAACTCAATCGCAGTTTTGCTGGATCCATCTCGCAATCTAAATCACTCGATTATATGGCTCGAAATCACAATCGCATCATGTGTTCATCTCGCAATCTCTAACGCTGGTTATTGACTATTGTGTGAACTTCTACCGCCTGGTGTGGATCGCTTATTTCGGATCGCTAGACGGGTACCGAAAATCACTCGTCGCTTTTCGCTTTAACGCATTTCGCGCCTATCTCATCGACTCGATACTCTCATCGCGTGTCGCTATCACTCATCGATACTCGTGTTATCTGTGTTATCTTAGCAGGCACGACCTCGCTTCACGAGACAAAACTAATAGGGTCGAAACATGGTGGTGTTTTGACCATATTAGCAGACTTTCGTGGAAAAGGGCCATGCGGGCTAGCAATGGTTACTGTTTGTGGTGTATTCAACTCAATCGAATCACATAACGTCCGCAACGCAATAATCGTCACTTATCATCTATCAGGGTCTAATGCCTAACGATATTCGGTTATCGCTTGGAAGTCATCACAGTTGTATAGAATTAGGGTACATGACATCACTTCACGGGACAAAACTAACATGGGAAACGTGGTGTTTTCTATATTAGCAACTCTCGTGGAAACATGCCATGTAAGGTTTTATGTGGAACGAATCGAAATCGCATCTAGTCGAATCAAAATCGCGTCATTCGCTATCGCTTATCAATCATCATCTAACCCCGTGTACCATATCAATGTTTCGTATAATCAAACTACTCGCACTCGCTATCAACGCTTTGTCAGTGACCAATTCACTTCAATTCAAGACTCGGTCTAACCTCCTATCGCTTGGACCGAGGAATCGAAACTCTATCGGTGTCTTATCGGCACGCGTGACACCGCCTCACGAAACAGAGGTAATATGGGTAAAACATGGTGGATACGCCGCTGGTACTTCCTATATATAAGTGTTTTAATCATATTAACAAACTTTTGTGGGAAAATGCCACGTGGGGCCCGATGTAAATTATTTTTCCGTAGTATTAAAGAAAACCAATTTTTTTATATAATTTTATTAAAACCGATTGGACAAGTGAAATTTCCTAATAACATGGAGAAGACATCGAAACAGTTTAGCTCCATGCCCAATGGGAGTTTCATAAGTCCAGTATTTCCTTAAAACTTTTGCAATGACAGAAAGGAATCTTCCTAAGAACGATGGCTCGACAATCGAGTTTCAACTCGAACCCACATTGCAGGAAAATTTTCTTAAAACTTATTTTGCCGCCGAATTCTTTTAAAATGTATGACTCAAAATCTGTTATCAAACTAACAAAAAACCCTCCCCATAGCGCTGGTGTGGACATCGATGCAGTTAGCGCCGCGCCATGAGGGGATTTTCCTAAATATCTTCAAAGATTAATCGATTATCGGTAAGTTTAAAACGTTATGGAATCGCTTTAGTGTGTGTTACCGCTTTTGGCTAATCGAATCGTATTTCCTCACCGTTCTCGCTCGTCAAACCTTTAATCGATCGCTCGCTTATCTAGACGCTTTTAATCGCTACTCTCATTCGCATCAACTCTTACGACCCTACTAATGGATTAATTTCGGGACGAAATTTCCTAAAGCAGGGGAGACTGTAACAACCCGCACTTTCGTGCGTTGTTACTACTCGATACACTCGTTACGCCTAGCACCAGAGATTCGGATCATAATGTAACTATATCAGATATATCGCTAAATCGAAGTATAATCGAATAATTACGCATATCCTATCGCTATTACAAACCTATTTTCATAGAGTATAACACTCACGATGCTGTTAATCTACCCTCCTCGATAACCGTGAGGTGTCAAAACGTAAACAAGCAACGCTAACAAAGACTATCGGGTGAGTACCATGTCTCCAGCAGTCATGACGATGATGGCAATACGAGCAAGTAGTACCCCGATAATCACTGTGGCATATCACATCGAAGAACGCACTCGAAGGCACGCGTAACTCGATCATCGCACTGAATATTGAATATATAGATACGTATATACGACCTTTTTTGTGATTTATTTATAATAAATAAATAATAATATAAATATATGGAAATGTGGCCCAAACTATCGCAACGCACCAAAAACGAGGATCGAAAGGCCAGCCTATCGGACAGGACAGGCCAGCCGACAGGACAGGCCAGCCGACAGGACAGGCCAGCCGACAGGACAGGCCAGCCGACAGGACAGGCCAGCCGATCGAACAGGCCAGCCTATCGGAAAGGACAGGCCAGCCGACAGGACAGGCTAGCCGACAGGACAGGCCAGCCGACAGGACAGACCAGCCGATCGAACAGGCCAGCCGGTCGGACAGGACATGCCAGCCGACAGGACAGGCCAGCCGACAGGACAGGCCAGCCGATCGAACAGGCCAGTCTATCGAACAGGACAGGCCAGCCTGCCCTCCTTTCCTTCCTCCTTGCCTATAAATACCCCTCTTCACCCCAAACACTTGTTGTTGCTGCTGCTACTCGACCAGGACTCTCTTGACCACTTTTCTCTCGTTTTCTCCCGATTCTTATAAGTTTTCAACCCAAATTTTGTACTTCTATGATCTATGTTCAATCCTACACCTTTCTACCTTTCAAATTCCAACTTTCAACCGTGAAATCTCTGGATTCTGGGCATTCTAGGGTGATGTCACCATGAAGTTCTTATGAACTTCAAGAGAAATGTCATCCCAAGCAAGAATGACTCGGATCCAGGTGATTTCCAAATGGTTTTACATAAATCTCGCCTAAATCTATGTTTTCCAACCAAGAAGTTACAGATTTGAGGTGTTCTAGAGTGATGTCATCATAAAGTACTTAGAAACTTCAAGTGTTGGCCTCATTCCACTAAGAACAACACAGATCCAAGGGATTCCGCAAGAATAATCAAGGTTTTCACATCAGATCTATACTTAAAACGATAGAATCAGAGCTTATACCGACCTTCTACTCATTCTTAGTGTCGTGTTGGTCAAAGATCTGATTCTTAATGATAAGACGACCAATTTCGGGTTAAACACGGAAAAATCACCAAGAACGGCCAGTTCTGATGGAACTAGGTGATTCCCGGCCGTTAGAACAGGTCGGAATTGATGGGGTTTCAGTTGTTCAACACGTCACGACAACGTCTCGACCAAAACCACCGAAGAACTCGCGAAAATCGCCGAAAACAGCTGGACAGGCTGGGCCGATCGAGCGGCCCAGTCGATCGAGCGGCCCAGCCGATCGGCTGGACAAGCCGATCGAACGGCCCACTCGATCGAATGGCCCACTCGATTGAGCAGCCCGGTCGATCGAGCGGTCCATCCGAATGGGCCAGCTCAATTCAACTTTTCGTCCAATTTCACGTAATTCGATACCGTTTAACGCGTAATCCAATACTCATGCAATTAATCTAAAATCAGGACATTCTCAGGCACCATCCCGCCAATCCAACCGAATACGCACTGTGAGTATACTTGACCCTTTTTATCGAATTTTGGGTGTAACATACGTTCCTTATAAATCGAACTCATCAAACGAATGATTCAAATTTTTAATCTATCACTTGCGAATAACTGTTTGCATAGATATACGTGATGCTAGTTGCATGTATGCTAGGACTTATACTCGTGATGTCCCACCCAGACTAGTATAGTACTATTGCGCCCGACAGGGTCTAGTTATGCCATCGAAGAGTCGAGCATCGAGGACTTAGCTGGTAGTATCAGCTTTGTGAGTATATATGTCGTGTATTACGTTTATGCATATGGAAATTCGCAGCACTTTTAATCTATTATACTATTACATATCAAACCTGTATACTCGCCAATACTTTTGTATTGACAATATTTTAACGTATGTTGCAGGATTAGTCGAAGTCTACATCAAATCAAGCTAGGAAGTCTAGAAACTCATTAAAATCTAGATTGTCGGATTTGAATTGTTCGAAAGAACAAGGAATCTGTAATAACTCATGTGATTGTATCGTTGTTAGTATGGGATAACAAATGTAATGAATATTATCGTAATATAGTTGTTATGGATTCTCTTTAGCAATCTGATTCGCCTAGTGCCGCGCCCCGATGATTCCGCCATCGGTTGGGGTGTGACATGAGGGTCCGGCTTCATGATCATGACCCGTCATTGGTGTGACACTCGAGGTTTTTCCGAACGATCACCTTGTAATATTTCGTGTGTATATAAATATTATTAAATGGAAACGTGATTTTTGCATGATATGTGATGTATGTATGTATTATGTATATATTTATATGAGAGCCGAAACCACGACCCGAGACCATGACTCGCAACCGGGCGGTTGCGAGTGGGCCGCTTGGTCTCGAGTGGGCCTTGGGCCGTAACCGGTTTGGGCCGAAACCCTTGGCTTATGTTGGACCCCCTTGTATATATATTCCACCTTTCCCCCACTTCTTCCATTTTACACACACAAACACTCCTCAAACTCTCTCTCTACTAGAAACCCTCAACAACACACCCCAATCCCTTCCTATTTTCGGTTCAAGCAAAGATCCCGGACAAGAAACTCGGTCAAGACTATCACTCGGACATTCCATCTTCTCGGTTCTCTTTTCTTTGTTTTCGGCTCCTCCTTTCATAACCGGTTAGTGCTATCTTGTGTGTTATCTTTTGTGTATAAGATTTATGTGGGTTAAATGAACTAGAAATGTTTGGTTAGTAGTTTTTGGTATGACTTTTAGGTTGATTTGTAAAAGTTTGACACTATGTGGTTACATGTTTAGAAATGGTAGTGTAGGAATGTTCATGCCAACCAAAACTATGTTCAAGATTATAAAATGAATGCTTCATTGTTCTTGCAAAATGATGTTGTTAAATATGAGATTTCGGATATATAATGCATGATTTCTTATTTTGCATCATGATCTTGTTGTAAATATGTAATTTTTGGTTCATAAATGTGTGATTTGTTATGGTGAAAACCCTAGAAAAATATGAAGATAGGATGAACTTGTTTGAATATGACTTGAAGATGTAAAAATGGCAAAGTTTGATCTATCTTTACTAGTATTCAGATTTGGCAAAGTGTTAGTGAAATATTATTGGTTGTTTCCTAAAATGGGCCTGAATTCTTGGTACTATGTGGACTGTCAAACCTGCATCATCACGTGTATATGAAAGTGACAGATTACGACTCGCAACGACAGCATTCCGACTCGAAACCGCACGGTTGCGACTCGCAACCAAAGCATGACAAGTCGAAACCTCGAGATTGCGACTCGAGACCACGCCGTTGCGACTCGCAACCACAGCATGACAACTCGAGACCACGGTTGCGACTCGCAACCATAACGTGACAAGCCGCAACCACCTGGTTGCGACTCGAGACCAGCTAGTTGCGAGTGGGCTGTCCATTTTGGTTACTGGGCCCATATGTGTTTAACTTGGACTATCGGTTGACTGGATTATGTGTTGCTGTTGACTGCTTAATTACTTAGGCCGGCCCAGTGACCCACTGTTTACTTATATGCTTGTTACGTGCCAGTATGTGTTTTACGTGAATGCTTGAATACCGAACCTGACATATACCGGTAACCATGTTAGGACGTGGTGACCAACGTGATTGACAAGTAACCTAAACCTACCGAGCAACCCAAGGTGAGTTCACAACTTAAAAGCATGCGTCCCGGTGGTTTGGGACACGAGACTAACAACCCTATCCCCTGGTAAAAGGGGATACCATTTACATACCTTCCCTAGTTATTGGGAACAAAACTTACTTTTCCTTCCCGGGTATTGGGAAACCTTTTGGTTAATTACTGTTTATACGGATTGCAACTAACGGCACTAAACGAAACTCTATCACTCAAGTCCCTACTACAAATACCGATTAGTCGCCGGGTTAGGCGAGCGGGTTATTAGTTGATAGCGCTATTTAGGTGTTTACCAGCCTCACACCGTGCCCTGGTTTGGGACGGGCGTGAACTAATGTACTCAGAAATCCGTCAATGATGATAGAACATTGACATCGGGGCATCCTGCGGATACGCAACGGTTACCTAGTGTTCGGTATTGGAAAAAAAAAAACAGTTTAGTCGCTAACTTTTGGGGTAGCTCCCCAGGGCATGTATAAACGGATAAATTAACCGGTGAAACAAAGTTTTTGGTAATTAAAACTGGACAACTAGTGAACTCACTCAGCATTATTGTTGACCCCTTACTGCATGCTTTGCAGGTAACCCGTGACGAAGGAGCTTGCAGCTTGGGAATGTGTAGTGTCTGTTCACCCTTGTGTTGGGTGTTACCTTATTTTGAATCATGAACTTTGTTTTAAACTACCGTACTTATGCTTCCGCTACTTGTTGCTATTTTGGAACTTAAAACTTTAAACTCTGAACTTAATATTTACTAAGCTTATGAATAGTAAGTATTACTTTTGTTATCAACTTAAGTATTCGGTATAATTGGTGGCTGGATCCTGGTCGGTCACGCCCTCGAAGCGGGTGTCATCCGCAGGTGGATTTTGGGGGTGTGACAGATTGGTATCAGAGCCATTGGTTATAGTGAACTTGGTTTTAAAAAGGGGAAAATCTTTTTGGAGAAAACCAGACTATAACCCGTGACTCGCGACGACACTACACTCCAAGTGCAAGGCTCGACACTTTTGACCTCATAGCTCGGACCAGTGTTTACTTGTTTGCTTTATGTTTCCTGTTATGATATACGTACTAGTATGCCTAAACTAGATAGATACACCTCTCTCTTCTATCTCATTCTCGCTACACTACGGCATCACACTCATACTGTGTTTTCTGGTTATGAAGACAATGAGTGGACGCGGAAGAGGAAACATTAACATGACGCAGGCTCAGTTCACTAACCTGCTCAACACAGTGGCTGCGGCTTTTGCGGCTCACCCTATAGGTAAGCTCGTTGTTTTAGGATGTATAGATCCTACCGCCACATCGACTTTTCGCCTCTAAACCTATACGCTTCGCTTCTCACGAACAGGTCAGCATGCACCTGCGCAACCACCAGTGTGTACTTTCAAAACTTTCATGGATTGCAAGCCTCTCCCTTTCAACGGCACTGAGGGTGCCATAGGTCTTCTGCATTGGATTGAGAAAATTGAAGCTGTTTTTGCTGTTTGCGAGTGTTCCCCTGCGAACTGGGTGAAGTTTGCTACTGCTACGCTTGAAGGAAGCGCGCTTTCTTGGTGGAAGGCGCAGATTCAGATGTTTGGGTTGGAAACTGCAAATGCTACTGCGTGGGAGGATTTCAAGGATATGATTAAGGATGAATACTGTCACCGGGATGACATCCACAAGCTTGAGAACGAGTACTATGAGCTCAAGATGGTTGGATCAGAGATTGAGACCTACACCAAGCTGTCAAATGACTATGCTGCTCTCTGCCCGAACATGTCTCGACCAATGTACCGAAGGATCGAACTGTACATCAAAGGTTTGGCTCCAGAGATTCGAAGCCATGTAACTACAGCCAACCACACTACCATTCAGCCGATTGTTCGACTTGCTCACAAACTTACTGATCAGGCCGTAGAGGAGGGCAGGTTGCCCAAAAGGATCGGTGCTACTGCCGGAACTTCTAATGACAGCAAGCGTAAGTGGGAAGGAAGTCAAAGCAAGGATGCTAACCCCACTCAGGCCCCAGCACAACAAAGGAAAACCGAAAACAACAAGGGCGCCCCACAACAGGGTGGCTATCGTGGAAACCACCCCAAGTGCAACAAGTGCAATCGACATCACAGCGGGCAGTGTGTGAAGGGCCAGTGTCAGCGATGTAACAAAATGGGGCATGAGGCCAAGGATTGTAGAAGTCAGTTCCCAGCTAGACAGAACCAGCAACAACCTCAACAGCAACAGCAGCAGGGAAACGACCGAGCATGTTTTAAATGTGGGGCAACAGGGCATTTTAAGAAGGATTGCCCTGAACTGAATCAGAACCGCAACAATAATCAGGGAGCTGGGAACAACAATCAGAACAACAATGCTGGGAATGGCGCTAGAGGAAGAGCATTCGTGATTGGAGCTGGTGAAGCAAGGAATGACCCCAATGTCGTGACGGGTAAGTTCCTACTCGATGATCGTTATGTTTCTGTGTTATTTGATTCCGGTGCCGATGCTAGTTATGTATCCCTACGTATTAGTAAGAAGCTTAAGCGTCCGCTTTCGTTACTAAGTTCTCCTCATATCGTCGAGTTAGCTAATGGTAGAAACATCGAGGCCTCACATGTTGTCAAAGGCTGCAAACTAGAGTTGTCTGGTCAGACATTTAGTATCGACCTTTTCCCTGTTACTCTTGGAAGCTTCGAAGTCGTTATTGGTATGGATTGGTTATCCAAGCATCGCGCTGAGATCCTCTGTCAAGAGAAAGCAGTTCGTATTCCTCGCCGTTCTGGCGAACCCCTCATTGTACAAGGTGGCAAAAGTGGAGAAATCTCCGGCGTTATCTCTTTCTTGAAGGCACAGAAGTGTTTGCGAAAAGGACACACCGCTATCTTAGCACTTGTTACCAACACGCAGGAAAAGGAAAAGAGGATTGAAGACTTTCCAGTAGTGCGTGACTACCCCGAGGTATTTCCTGAGGAATTACCTGGACTCCCTCCCCATCGTCAGGTCGAATTCCAGATCGAGCTAGCTCCCGGAGCAGCGCCTATAGCTCGTGCACCTTATCGACTAGCCCCCGCAGAATTGAAGGAACTCTCTACTCAACTACAGGAACTATTGGATAAAGGATTTATTCGTCCTAGTTCGTCACCCTGGGGAGCACCGGTACTCTTTGTTAAGAAGAAGGATGGCACGTTCCGAATGTGTATAGACTATCGTGAGTTAAACAAGGTTACCATCAAGAATCGTTACCCTCTCCCTCGAATCGATGACCTATTCGATCAGCTGCAAGGATCGAGCTACTATTCCAAGATTGACCTGCGATCAGGCTACCATCAGTTAAGGGTCCGTAATGAAGACATTTCCAAAACTGCATTCAGAACTCGTTATGGTCATTATGAATTCCTCGTTATGCCCTTTGGAATGACCAACGCCCCTGCAGTGTTCATGGATCTCATGAACCGGGTATGCAAACCCTACCTCGACAAATTTGTGATCGTGTTTATAGACGACATCTTGATCTACTCGAAAAGTCAGGAAGAGCATGAACAGCACCTACGCCTTATCCTCGAACTCCTTCGCAACGAGCAACTGTATGCCAAGTTCTCGAAATGCGACTTCTGGCTTCGAGAAGTCCATTTCCTTGGGCACGTGGTTAACAAGGACGGAATCCACGTCGACCCAGCTAAGATCGACTCTATAAAGAATTGGTCTACCCCTAAAACTCCCACTGAAGTTCGCCAATTCTTGGGATTGGCAGGTTACTACCGCAGATTCATTCAAGGATTCTCAAAGATTGCACAACCCCTCACTACACTCACTCAGAAAGGCGTCACCTACAAGTGGAATGAAGCACAGGAATCTGCTTTTCAGAGGCTTAAGGATAACCTCTGCAGTGCTCCTATTCTCTCGTTACCTGAAGGCACTGACGACTTTGTGGTCTACTGCGATGCGTCTATTCATGGACTCGGTTGCGTGTTGATGCAACGCGAGAAAGTTATTGCTTACGCCTCTCGACAACTTAAGACGCACGAAAGGAATTACACTACACACGACTTAGGACTGGGAGCAGTGATATTTGCGCTTAAGATATGGAGACATTACCTGTACGGTACCAAGTGCACCATTTACACCGATCACAGGAGTCTCGAGCATATCTTCAAGCAGAAGGAATTAAACATGCGTCAACGTCGATGGGTTGAACTTCTGAATGATTACGAATGCGCCATCAAGTACCATCCGGGCAAGGCCAATGTTGTGGCGGACGCCCTCAGCCGGAAAGACACTGTACCAAAGCGCGTGCGAGCATTACAACTTACCATCCAGTCTAGTCTCCCTACCCAGATTCGAAATGCTCAGATTGAAGCACTGAAACCGGAAAACATCAGGGCTGAGTCCCTGCGAGGATCAAGACAACAGTTAGAGCAAAAAGAAGACGGCGCCCACTATGTGGCAGGGCGCATTTGGGTCCCACTTTACGGAGATCTACGAGAACTTGTGATGGACGAAGCCCATAAGTCCCGTTACTCAGTACATCCTGGTTCAGATAAGATGTACCACGACTTGAAAACCACATACTGGTGGCCTGGCATGAAAGCCCACATAGCAGCCTATGTTGGCAAATGTTTGACCTGCGCAAGAGTCAAGATCGAGTATCAGAAACCGGCAGGCCTACTCCAGCAACCGGAAATCCCGAAATGGAAATGGGAGCAAATTTCCATGGATTTTGTTACAGGGCTACCTAGATCTCAACGCGGGAATGATACTATTTGGGTGATAGTAGATCGATTGACTAAGTCTGCACACTTTTTGGCCATTAGGGAAACGGACAAGTTTTCTACCTTAGCAGAAATCTATTTGAAGGAAGTAGTCTCCAGGCACGGGGTGCCAACTTCTATTATTTCCGACCGAGATGCTCGTTTTACTTCCGAGTTGTGGCAAGCTATGCACAAATCCTTTGGCTCACGTTTGGACATGAGCACCGCTTATCACCCGCAAACGGATGGGCAGTCTGAACGCACCATCCAAACCTTGGAAGACATGCTTAGAGCATGTGTGATCGATTTTGGCAAGAACTGGGAGAAACATCTACCGTTGGTGGAATTCTCCTACAACAACAGCTACCACACTAGCATTCAGGCAGCACCTTTTGAGGCATTGTACGGTCGTAAATGCCGATCACCTCTTTGCTGGGCGGAAGTAGGTGATAGTCAACTCACAGGCCCAGAACTGGTAGTGGATACAACGGAAAAGATATCACAGATCAGGCAACGCATGGCGGCAGCTCGTGACCGTCAGAAAAGCTACGCTGACAAGCGTAGGAAACCACTAGAATTCCAGGTCGGGGACCGGGTTCTACTTAAAGTCTCACCCTGGAAGGGTGTGGTCCGTTTTGGTAAACGAGGCAAGCTGAATCCACGATATGTTGGACCATTCGAAATTACCGAGAAAATCGGTAAGGTTGCTTATAGATTGAACCTGCCTGCAGAACTGAGTGCAGTGCACAACGTTTTTCACGTGTCTAACCTGAAGAAGTGTTTGTCGGATGAAACACTTGTGATTCCTTTTAAGGAACTGACGATTGATGAACAGCTACACTTTACTGAGGAACCGATTGAGATCACGGATCGAGAGATCAAAACCCTCAAACGTAGCCAGATACCCCTTGTACGAGTTCGTTGGAACTCACGGCGCGGCCCAGAGTTTACCTGGGAGCGGGAGGACCAGATGAAGTCCAAGTATCCCCAGTTATTCCCAAACGAAAACCCCAGCACTGAAGCTACAACCGAATTTCGGGACGAAATTCCAAACTAACGGGGGGATGATGTGACACCCCGTTGAAACACGCTAGCTTGGCAGTGGCTGCTTCAACTTTCGGGACGAAAGTTCTTAAAACTTGGGGATAATGTGACACTCGAGGTTTTTCCGAACGATCACCTTGTAATATTTCGTGTGTATATAAATATTATTAAATGGAAACGTGATTTTTGCATGATATGTGATGTATGTATGTATTATGTATATATTTATATGAGAGCCGAAACCACGACCCGAGACCATGACTCGCAACCGGGCGGTTGCGAGTGGGCCGCTTGGTCTCGAGTGGGCCTTGGGCCGTAACCGGTTTGGGCCGAAACCCTTGGCTTATGTTGGACCCCCTTGTATATATATTCCACCTTTCCCCCACTTCTTCCATTTTACACACACAAACACTCCTCAAACTCTCTCTCTACTAGAAACCCTCAACAACACACCCCAATCCCTTCCTATTTTCGGTTCAAGCAAAGATCCCGGACAAGAAACTCGGTCAAGACTATCACTCGGACATTCCATCTTCTCGGTTCTCTTTTCTTTGTTTTCGGCTCCTCCTTTCATAACCGGTTAGTGCTATCTTGTGTGTTATCTTTTGTGTATAAGATTTATGTGGGTTAAATGAACTAGAAATGTTTGGTTAGTAGTTTTTGGTATGACTTTTAGGTTGATTTGTAAAAGTTTGACACTATGTGGTTACATGTTTAGAAATGGTAGTGTAGGAATGTTCATGCCAACCAAAACTATGTTCAAGATTATAAAATGAATGCTTCATTGTTCTTGCAAAATGATGTTGTTAAATATGAGATTTCGGATATATAATGCATGATTTCTTATTTTGCATCATGATCTTGTTGTAAATATGTAATTTTTGGTTCATAAATGTGTGATTTGTTATGGTGAAAACCCTAGAAAAATATGAAGATAGGATGAACTTGTTTGAATATGACTTGAAGATGTAAAAATGGCAAAGTTTGATCTATCTTTACTAGTATTCAGATTTGGCAAAGTGTTAGTGAAATATTATTGGTTGTTTCCTAAAATGGGCCTGAATTCTTGGTACTATGTGGACTGTCAAACCTGCATCATCACGTGTATATGAAAGTGACAGATTACGACTCGCAACGACAGCATTCCGACTCGAAACCGCACGGTTGCGACTCGCAACCAAAGCATGACAAGTCGAAACCTCGAGATTGCGACTCGAGACCACGTCGTTGCGACTCGCAACCACAGCATGACAACTCGAGACCACGGTTGCGACTCGCAACCATAACGTGACAAGCCGCAACCACCTGGTTGCGACTCGAGACCAGCTAGTTGCGAGTGGGCTGTCCATTTTGGTTACTGGGCCCATATGTGTTTAACTTGGACTATCGGTTGACTGGATTATGTGTTGCTGTTGACTGCTTAATTACTTAGGCCGGCCCAGTGACCCACTGTTTACTTATATGCTTGTTACGTGCCAGTATGTGTTTTACGTGAATGCTTGAATACCGAACCTGACATATACCGGTAACCATGTTAGGACGTGGTGACCAACGTGATTGACAAGTAACCTAAACCTACCGAGCAACCCAAGGTGAGTTCACAACTTAAAAGCATGCGTCCCGGTGGTTTGGGACACGAGACTAACAACCCTATCCCCTGGTAAAAGGGGATACCATTTACATACCTTCCCTAGTTATTGGGAACAAAACTTACTTTTCCTTCCCGGGTATTGGGAAACCTTTTGGTTAATTACTGTTTATACGGATTGCAACTAACGGCACTAAACGAAACTCTATCACTCAAGTCCCTACTACAAATACCGATTAGTCGCCGGGTTAGGCGAGCGGGTTATTAGTTGATAGCGCTATTTAGGTGTTTACCAGCCTCACACCGTGCCCTGGTTTGGGACGGGCGTGAACTAATGTACTCAGAAATCCGTCAATGATGATAGAACATTGACATCGGGGCATCCTGCGGATACGCAACGGTTACCTAGTGTTCGGTATTGGAAAAAAAAAACAGTTTAGTCGCTAACTTTTGGGGTAGCTCCCCAGGGCATGTATAAACGGATAAATTAACCGGTGAAACAAAGTTTTTGGTAATTAAAACTGGACAACTAGTGAACTCACTCAGCATTATTGTTGACCCCTTACTGCATGCTTTGCAGGTAACCCGTGACGAAGGAGCTTGCAGCTTGGGAATGTGTAGTGTCTGTTCACCCTTGTGTTGGGTGTTACCTTATTTTGAATCATGAACTTTGTTTTAAACTACCGTACTTATGCTTCCGCTACTTGTTGCTATTTTGGAACTTAAAACTTTAAACTCTGAACTTAATATTTACTAAGCTTATGAATAGTAAGTATTACTTTTGTTATCAACTTAAGTATTCGGTATAATTGGTGGCTGGATCCTGGTCGGTCACGCCCTCGAAGCGGGTGTCATCCGCAGGTGGATTTTGGGGGTGTGACAATTGGGGCCTTGCCTCTTCCTCTTCTCATTCTTGGCGGCATATTTGTTCCTGTCAACATAAACAAAGATAACAACAAAGAAATATATAAAGAACAAAAATAAAACAAATCAGGACTTGTCTTATGTTTTTTGTCTAGACTCGAAAATTGAGGAATGTGCAACTGTGTAACTGAGATTAAACACAAAAGGCTAGTGTTTAATTCACTCAGTGTTGGCTCTGATACCAACCTGTCACACCCCGATATTTCCACGTATTACCGGTGGGCCCGGTGGGGAGTATCATGACGTAGTTGATATCATCATAGTCAAACAACACAATTTTAAATGCACAGCGGAAGCAAAAGATAGATTTTATTTCAACCGAATAAATTGTAATATTAAGTATCACAAGATAGTTGAAAAAGATCCACAGGCGGATCGAATAAAAAGGAAACTTTGTTCAACAGACTTTAAGGGCATCTAAGCTTGCGAGACTTTTATTTGATGCTAGGAGAGGCCAGCCTATTCCGATTAGTACCTGCACTTAGCCTTTTTGGGAAAATACGTCGGTTTATATTGGTAAATACAATTTAACTGACTCGTTTTGAAAATGTTTAAGAAAATTGATTTAAATGCACATGGCACAAAACTTTTTATAACTTGGGATAATTATTTATATATAAACTTGTAAAAGAATTACATGTTTCTTATACGTTCAGTAGCCCGGATTGACACCGGGTTAAATATTAATAGACACACCACATGATATAGTCCCGCGGCGAGTTATCCTCGAAACCGGCGGTTATACCTTATTATTTATATATGCACAGGCGGGTGTACGCCTACACCCCGTACTTAGGTCGTGGCCATTTCTATGAATGATGCCAAAGATATTCGGGACATGGTCATTAACCCCCCAAAGGATTTAAGTAAACAGAACAATTTAAACAGGTCATATCAATAAATTAACCTTCATACGATCAAAAGTTCAATGCCCGACCAAGCGGTATGTTATTTTGTGCAAACCACAGGGACTAACTATGTTAATACCCTAGAAGTTAGAGTTAGTTACTGTTTTCGTCCCTGAGGTTTGCTAAAAATAACGGTTTCAGTCCATTAGTTTAAAAATTGCGATTTCAGTCCATTAGTTTCATTTTCGTGACCATTTCAGTCCACTAACTTAACTCCATCCATTTATTTTGTTAACTTTGAGTTAACTAACTAATTCAGGGACGGTTTGCGTCAGTTTTAGAAACACAGGGACTTAAGTGTAAACTCTAAAACATTAAAACAAAAAAAAATAGTAAATTCCAAAAAATCAAAAAAATTCCAAAAAACCAAACAAATTCCAAAAAATTCTAAAAAATAATAAAAATTCTAAAAACTTCTAAAAAATCCAAAAAATCCGTTTCGGCGCGAACTGTTTCGAACCCGAACCGTTTCGAGCTGAACGGTTTCGACGCGAACCGTTTCGACCCGTACCATTTCGACCCGAACCGTTTCGAGCTGAACCGTTTCGAGCTGAACCGTCCGAACCGTTTCGACCCGTACCGTTTCGAGCCGAACCGTTTCGACCCGTACCGTTTCGAAGCCGAACCGTTTCGAGCTGAACCGTTTCGAACCGAACTGTTTCGACCCGTACCGTTTCGAAGCCGAACCGTTTCAAGCCGTACCGTTTCGAACCGAACCCTTTCGAGCTGAACCGTTTCAACCCAACCGTGCCGTATCGAACCGAACCGTTTCGAGCTGAACCGTTTCGAACTGAACCGTTTCGAGCTATACCGTTTCGATGCGAACCGTTTCGAACCGAACCCTTTGGACGCGAACCGTTTCGACGCGAACCATTTCGACGCGAACTGTTTCGAAGCCGAACCGGTATGGTTCGATACGGCACGGTTCGCGTCAAAACGGTACAGCTCGAAACGGTTCGGTTCGAAACGGTTCAGCTCGAAACGGTTCAGCTCGAAACGGTACTGGTCGAAACGGTTCGCGTCGAAACGGTTCAGCTCGAAACGGTTCGGGTCGAAACGGTACGGACGGTTCAGCTCGAAACGGTTCGGCTTCGAAACGGTACGGGTCGAAACGGTTCGGCTCGAAACGGTACTGGTCGAAACGGATTTTTTGGAGTTTTTAGAATTTTTATGATTTTTTAGAATTTTTATTATTTTTTAGAATTTTTTGGAATTTGTTTGATTTTTTGGAATTTACTATTTTTTTTGTTTTAATGTTTTAGAGTTTACACTTAAGTCCCTGTGTTTCTAAAACTGACGCAAACCGTCCCTGAATTAGTTAGTTAACTCAAAGTTAACAAAATAAATGGATGGAGTTAAGTTAGTGGACTGAAATGGTTACGAAAATGAAACTAATGGACTGAAATCGCAATTTTTAAACTAATGGACTGAAACCGTTATTTTTGACAAACCTCAGGGACGAAAACAGTAATTAACTCCTAGAAGTTAATATCTCCAAACGTTACAAAATGAAATGTTAATACCCTAAAAGGTGATTTTAAACTATTAGTATCTAAGTATGTTATTTTGTGCAAACCATAGGGACTAACTATGTAATTAACTCTAAAAAAATTGGTTATTTAAGATTCTTAAATAAAATAAGGAGTTAATTACTGTTTTCGTCCCTATGGTTTGTCAAAAATCACTATGTCAGTCCATTAGTTTAAAAATTGCGATTTCAGTCCCTGTGGTTTCACTTTCGTAACCATTTCAGTCCACCTCGTAACCATTTCAGTCCCTGTAATTAACAGAATAAATGGATTGAAATGGTTACGAAAGTGAAACCACAGGGACTGAAATGGTTACGAAAGTGAAACCACAGGGACTGAAATCGCAATTTTTAAACTAATGGACTGAAATAGTGATTTTCGACAAACCACAGGGACGAAAACAGTAATTAACTCTAAAATAAGTTATGTGAGAGATATAATACCATGATTAAATCATTAGTTATTTAATGAATAGATTCGTCCAATGAGGTTTGGAATTAGAAAAAAGAACTTTAAAAACAACATTTTGATAAATATTTCTCTAACAACACTATTTTAGTAAATACTTTTTCCATTAACACCATTATGAAAAAAAAAAGAAAAAAAAATCCCCCTATCTAACTAACTTTATATAAGTTTTTTTTAACAAAAACTAACTTTTAAGTTTTTGTTTTTTTTTTTGTTTTTTTTTTTTTTTTTTTTTTTTTTTTTTAAAGTAACTTTATATAATATTGTTTTATTTATTTAAAGCTCTTAAATATAGTATCAAATCTTCATCTACAACTAGACGATCCTCCTCCACTTCCACTTTTGATTCCATTGATTTCAACAACTTCACAATTCAATCGTTTCAACAGCAACATCAGATTCCATTGATTTCAACAACTTCTGATCATCCTCAATCCTGTTTCATTCATCAATGGCCGGAATCGCTTTGTTTATGGATCTATTGCGGAAAAACCCTAGACTCAACGGTCAAAACCTGCATTCCACCGGTCTATACTCGGCCGCACTCGCCACCGCCTCCTCATCCGCCGCCGGTTATCTCGCCGCCGGTTCTCCTTTTGTTTCATTCGGGTACACACTCTTATACGGTCTTGATTTTTGTTATTGTTAACCGGTTTCATAAATAGTTATCAAGTTCAAGGGTTTCTTCTTTTTTCTGTAAAGTGGCTTAATAATAATGTTAAATTATTAATTAAGTTAATAATAATGGAACATGGATGTATCCTAGTTACTATTTAGTGATATATTTTTTCAAATTTAAGTTGAAATACCCTTAGAAAGTTTTATGTAATTCCAACCAAAACAACAAATTACAATAAAAACGGGCAACAAGCAGCGTCGCAAGCCCTTCGTAGTAAATAGGAAGTAAGATTCATAATTGTTAAATGTAAGTTAAGTTAGAAAAGAAGAAGTATAATCACTAAAGAGTAAGTAAGATTCATATATGTTTCAATTATGTAACATGTAGAAAATAGAATTTATGGGACGGAAATAAATTGAGCTGCTTTATTGCTTATCACGAGAATTATATATGTTTGGTACGATGTTGTGACAAAAGTATTTATTTTTTAAAACTATCATAAACCTAGGTTTTAACTTTAATAGGTTAAAGATCTATTCTTTAGTGTAATGGACCGGTTTTTTTCTTAAGAACAAAATAAAGGATTTTTTTGGAAGAAATCCGCTGTTCGGCTTTGCATTCGTCCCAAGGTATCATTTTTAATACAACTGTAGTATAACCTTGGACACATCGAGTACACCTGATACATGTATCATAAATCTTTACTGAATGCGACATCGGATCCACAATCATTAGTCTTTGGCTTGGTTTAAAATAGCGCGAGGCGCTCCGAAGCATTTTGGTTCCAAAGGCTTTAAGCGAGGCGAGAAGCACGAAGCGAGAGCTTCACGTATGCGAGGCGTTCAAAATAAAAAAAAAAATATTAGAAATACTTGTATACAACTACACATCAATTTGACATATCCTACTTGTTAATCAATAATAAACACAAAAACATGATTATAAAACACAATTAAACAAATGAAAACATAGTTAAAACATACATTCAAGTCGAAACACACTTAAAAGTTTTAACATAAACATAAAAAAAGTTTTTAATCAATAATCATCATAATCAAGTATGTTCTTTTTTTAGGGTAAAGAACCCAAATCTGACGTTGTTGGGTCCTTTATGAGACCCTATTGGAGCTGATTTAGAATACTAGGCCCCAATAGAACCCAAAACTAACTTGATTGGGCCTGAAGCGTCGCTTCACACGCCCAGCACTTCATGCTTAAAGCGTCGCCTCGAAACACTTCACGGAAAATAACGCTTCAGGGCAAGAAAGCGTTTTTCCTAATGCTTCAGGCACTTCACGCTTCAAACTCGCTTTTTTAAACCAAGGTCTTTGGCTGTTTCCTTGTGAATAGATATGTATAGCGAAAAAATGGCCACATTCAAAATCAAGTCAAGTTCTAATTTTTCAAGTTGACTTATGTGGTAATTAATAATTATAAAAATTTCACCTGATTGGAACAACTAATGAAAGTTTAGTGACTTCAGAGGAAAAAAACTTTGGGTAACTTTAGTGGGAAACCTAGATACTACTGGCTGAATCTTTCCTCCAAATAAGAAATTTCAAACTGCTTATTATAAAGTAAGCATGCGTCAATTTCTTCATCCAAACACTCATAATAGCCTATCTGCCTTAGAAAATTGCAATAAACAGATAAGTTGGTTAAATAAGCAATCCTAGACACCATATTAAAAACGAGAGGCGCACAAAAGCAACGAGTTCTAAAACCGAGGTGCGAGGCGCAAAGCGCAAAAGAGTCGGGCTTTCATACCCGAGGCACTTTTTATACATCCCATAGGTTTTTAGCTTTCCCTACCCAAGATATACCTATAAGTAAGATTTTTGTATGATTTTAGCTGCATTTACAAGCCAAAAAACCCAAGGTACAACAATTAGATGCATAAAAACTCCTTGGGTACAAGAGGCGCGTGCCTCCGGCCAAAAGAGCCTAGAAAAACTCCAAAAAAGCGTGCCTTTTTGGGGCTTCTTGTAATTACTCTAGGCGCTGAGCGAAAAAACCTTAGGGTGTGCGCGTTGTTGCGCCTCGCGCTTAAGCGCGCCTGAGGCGCGCTTTTTAAAACCAAGCCTACATGTATAGGGGTGCGTTCAATACGAACCATTTTTAAGTAGAGTGTTTCAGAGATATAACGGAGCTAGAAACTTAGAAAGAGAGCAAATGGTTACATAATTGCATTATATATCACATTAAAGTAAAATGTATACGGTTGGTTGTATATTGAGCGCCCCTTATATGTGTATTGCTTATTTAGGGATTGATTGAATTTCATTTTGTAACTGTTATAATTACTATCCTGATTTTTATATTTTGTAAATTTTTAATGTTGCATTATGCCAATGAAACAGTTTTAGCGGGAAACAATTTGCTTATTGTGATGCTGGTGTTACTCCATCTCTTTCGACCGAAGATTACCTTACTAGTTTAAGAACCACAGCCGAAACAATCTTGAGGCATGACACCTTCGACTACACCACAAAACAATATTCCATCGAGCTAAAGCCATTGTTCTCAGCTTTCCAGCCGAGATCCTTTGCATTGACATCGTTGAGGTCGTTCTTACTGTTTTATTTGCCAGTTTTGGTACCTAAAGTTGAAGATGACGATGATGATTTCTTACCCGATTCTTCCGATGAGCATCATGTGGATTTAGTTGTACCCTTGAAGAAATCCGTAAAGCAAATTCTTCGTGAAGTAAGTATGAATTTGTACATGTTAAATCTTGAAACTTTATTGTTGAGTAAAATGCCATTTTCGTCCCTGAGGTTTGGCTAGTTTTGCGGCTTTTGTCCAAAGGTTTGTTTTTCCGCATTTGGATCCAAAAGGTTTGAAATCTTGCCATTTTCATCTGGCTCGTTAACTGTATCCAATTTTCTCCGTTTAGTCGGGGGTATTTCCGTCTTTTTTAGTAAACTTTAAGGACAATTCAGTCTTTTTCACTTTATGTACAAACATTTAAAATACCCTTACTAACTAAAAAATAATATATGTAAAAAGACGAAAATACCCCTGACTTAACGGAGAAAAATGGATGGAGTTAACGAGCCAGATGAAAATGACAAGATTTCAAACCTTTTGGATCCAGATGCGGAAAAACAAACCTTTAGATGAAAGTCGCAAAACTGACCAAACCTCAGGGACAAAAATGGCATTTTACTCCTCTATTGTTTTTCTAAGTCATTTCTTCATGTTCATTTCAGACTATGTGATTATCTTTTAAACTTTAGTTTGATAAACTTTTTTTTTATTTCAGACAAGTGTTGTTACTACTAGACGTGTTCTGGAACGGCTTGCGGTTCACCATTTTTCACAGCGTGCTGCGTGGAAGCTTCTTAAAGGTACATACTACATACTATCCCTTTACTGCTGCATGGCGGTTCAACATGATATATATTTAATAACCATTTTTTGTATATTGTTTATGCCAGATGTCCCAAAGTCTGCCATGCGCAAAGCTAATAGAGGAATGCCGATTTACACATACTTTTTTTGTGTCAGCAGAACAACATTTAGAGGTCAGTTATGCACCCGAGCTTTCACCGGTTTCAGGCTTTGAACATTGTGTATTTTCTTAAGATTATGTTTATCTGAATATACTCTTTATAATATATCAACGTTTTGATAAATGTTTGTAAATAATACTTAAAAAAGAAAATTAAATTTTACATTTTTACTTTATTTTAAGAGTAAAATGTCATTTTCGTCCCTGAGGTTTGGCCAGTTTTGCGACTTTTGTCCAAAGGTTTGTTTTTCCGCATCTGGATCCAAAAGGTTTGAAATCTTACCATTTTCATCCGGCTCGTTAACTCCATCCATTTTCCCCGTTAAGTCAACGGTATTTCTGTTTTTTTATTTTTTTTTTTTGCTCACTTAAAGAGCAATTCGGTTGTTTTCACTTTACGTAAAAAGACCGAATACTCTTGATAAAGACCGAATTGCCCTTTAGGTTAACAAAAAAGACAGAAATACCCTTGACTTAACGGAGAAAAATGGATGGAGTTAACGAGCCAGATGAAAATGGCAAGATTACAAACCTTTTGGATCCAGATGCAGAAAAACAAACCTTTGGACAAAAGTCGCAAAACAAGCCAATCCTCAGGGACGAAAATGGCATTTTACTCTTATTTTAATGTAGATAGTATCATTAGTGTTTTGTAGTTAAAAACTTTATGTAGTTTCCAAACGGTACTGGCTTCAATTTTTAGTTTTTTTTTGTTCAGTCGGTATGAGCATGGTTTTAAAAAACGGTTGAGGCGTGCGCTTCAAGGCGAAACGGCCAAAAAAAGATGAGTTCGTATAGCCATTAGTCACGATAAACGCTAAAGAAAATTTATTTATCCGAGCAGGTCACTTTTTAGGAGTTGCCGCATCATGGCTTGTTCAAGTTGGGATTGAGTGTTACCGTTTTGTTCGTGATATCTTAAAATCTAACAAAGGGGAAGATGCTGATGTTGACTTTGACCAATCCGAACGAGTCAAAGTTCTTGGCAAAAAGGTGTGTGGTGCCACGGTTAGGTGTGGTGCGTCACTAGTTTTTGCATCCATTGGAGCCGGGATCGGTGCAACCCTTTTCCGCCCGTCATCTGGTCAATCGATTGGTAAGCGCGTCACCACTCGTTTGATAATCTTGTTCTGTAGGCGTGTTTGGATTCGTGTTTTGAAACTGATTCAACATTGAGTTACAATAATCAGTTTTAAATGTTCGGGTTGTGTACCGTTTTAGAGGTTTTTTCCCTTTTTACAGGCTGTATTTTTTCACAAAAAAATTCATTTTTTTTGTAAATTTATATATTAGTCTTAAATTATTTAGAATTCGCGAACCACTTAACATCTTATCATCTAATAAGCCCATCAAAACACTTAAAACATCTGATTATCGGATTCTGATGTTCACTTTCAAAATACGCATCCAAACACACTCTTGTATTCGTGATTTTTGACGTCGTCGCATTGTTTTACAGGGTGTTTGCTTGGTGACATGGCCGGGCCTATCATCGTAACGTTTTGTTTTTCCAATGTTTCTCATTTGGAACTTTAGAGCATTTGTTTTGGTTTCTGCGGTTTGACAAAAATGTTCATAACAAGAATTTTTTTGTAACAATTGTCGGTGAAACGATAGGGAGATACATGGGGTCGTTACGTTTTTGAGCTTCATTATGTGCAACCAACTATATTAACAATTATTTATTCCAGAAGATCTTGAACTTGTTATAGTCTCTTTTTCTGTCTTTATTTAAGGTTCGTTGTTTATAGTTTGTTCCGACAATACGGTGTTGTGGTAGCTATGTGCTCACTCGAAGACAACATAATTCCTTACGAGTGAAACCGATGAGGCTGATAGTGACATGCTATTGTCTAGAAATGACAAAGAAACTCATTTGAGTCCTTGAAAGAATGTCTTGAAATGATAAAGAAACTCATCATGAGTCGTAGAAAGAGTAAATTTCGAAGAAAGATATGTTGGTGAGTGAAGAATCTGTCGGGTGAAAACATGATTTGGTCGCTTGTGGGTATCAACTACTCGTAAAATGAAAACGTTGCTCTTTCATGTAGCTCACATGAAAAAAGAGTACGATAGGGTGCGCGACGTGAGGTGGCATTGTTGGATACGTTGTGTTAGTTGTATAATCTTTGGACCTGATTAAAAAACCAAAGTAATTGCTATAGATGACAACGGATGATGAAGATTGAGTTGATCGAGTATTAAACCGATAAAGACGAAAGTTGTTGATGCAGCAAACTACCGCTAAAGAAGATGTCGTGTCAGATGATACGTTGGTCATTTCATCATGACTATGTAAGTCAAGTTTCACAAACCTAATTGAACAACTTTCAATTACCGATTTTGTCTTATCGTAACTCAACGTGTTACTAATGCATATAATTTGTGAGCAAATCGCCTTAGATTGTTTATAGCTTGAGTTTAGATTTGGAATTCATTTGTTCTTCCATTGTAATCTGTAATTTTGTATTACAGTTATTCTGATTATCCACAAGCATTAATTCTGAATATTATATATTTTTTGTCTTATATATAATGTGTGCAAATGTGGAATTAAATGTACTAATACACGTGTTATATGGAATGGAGATTTTAAGTTCAATTGAATTCTTGAACCTTAGAGAAGTTAAGAACACTAGATAATGAGACTATGAGTCTCATAGAAATGGTTGACATCAAATTGATATTAGCATGTGTCATACACAACTCTCATCTTTTACTGTCATCTTAGTGTCACATCACCACCTCTACAGTTCAATCTATGTTATACTCATCTCTCCCCCTTTTTATTACAAAAAACCAAAATACATATATTTAATACGCCTCTCTCCATCTCTTTCCTCGGACCCTAACCGCCCCTTTCTCCGTCTCATGTGCTAACCACCACCTCCACCATCGTCGCCGTAAACACCTCCCTCACATCTGCCCGTTTTCTTCCTTATAATAGATGCCAATTTTATGTGACGAAGCTCAAAGGACATAATAAGGATAATACGAGATTACTGAACCTCGAGGGGAAGACTTGCTAAACTATATTTTATGAGACAAAACGTGACATTAGGTTGTTTCGTGATTATACATGATAATGATGGATAAAGTGTTACACAAACGATGTACATTTCTGCAAACAAGATTAGGTTTGGTTTTGAAAGAATGATCAAAGGGGTTACACAGTTTTGTGCAGATCGCAGTATACCATACACTGACTGAAAAAATCGTATGCCCAACGGGCTAGAAAGGGGTTGGCGTACCCTATGGGTTAGAAAGGGGGCCAACTTGATATATAGTGCATTTTCTAATGATGTATGCCCAAATGGGCTAGAAAGGGGGGCAGCTTGATGATGTCTGTCGTTATGGACATGCAAAAACCAACTAAACTATGTAGATAGAATAAGTCGGATATCGAACCAGAGGAGGATTGTGGAAAGTGTTATGATGCTAAGTATTAATTAACTAATGCTAAAAAGTAAAATTCAATTGATGGTTTGATTGTTTAGGAGAATTGTCTATGTTAGCGAATAAAAATTGAGTTTTAAATCAATAGGAGAGAAGATGTTTCTTCCAGATTTCAGGTTTTGCAGTTAACTTCAACTATGTGTTTAATCGTTACCTACATAGACATAGGTGTTAATTTTGACTAATTAATTGTGATAACTAACGACTAAGTACTCCGGTCAATACATAACGGGAGGTTATCGAATGATTATCAATTACAATTTACAAACCCTAACCCCGTGTCAAATATATCCCAATTACTAGAACTCTCGGGAACTGAATGCTTAGAAATTAAGGTTTAAATAAACGTAACTGTTTACAACCAAGAAATCAAATCAATGGTGATAAGCATCGAATGCTTAGATCACCAAGTTAAAACGATTATATCAACACATAATATCAGTTAACTTACAAAAACCCTCCATCCGGAGGAAACCACAAAAGTTTAGCCGCTCATCTCGCACAAAGAATCTTCAAAAGCTTGAATTGACGAAGAGTTCATGGTTGATTCGATGATTGGATGAAGAATCTTGATGGATTGGGATGAAAGAAACCTTGAATCTTGAGTCTTCGAGTGCCTTGATCGATGATCGAATGATAGATAATGATTCCTCTCTTTTAAAAACCCTAATATACACTTTGGAGGCCTTTTTCGCGTGTGTTGACTTCCCCGGGTCGTAAGCTACGAGTGAGGAACCGTAGCTTACGACTTATAAACTCTAAGTCTGTTTACACATTAACACCAAACCGTAGCTTACGGTTTATGGACCGTAGGCTACGGTCGCATGCTAATGGTTGCTTCTTTGCTGCATATAGTCAACTCGTAAGCTACAGTTTGAAACATGTAGCTTACGATTCAAAAGTTCTGTCCAATTTCTTTTCAAACATCACAAACTCGTAAGCTACGAGTTGACACTCGTAAGCTATGATCGAATATATGTTCCTCTTTTCTTCTTCATGAGTAACTTTCAACAATTGACAAAAGGACCCCTCAACTTTGTTTCTTCAATCTCCTCTCATATATGAGCATAACATAACTTTCAAATAAGTACCGAATGGCCCCTTAACTTTTAATCTTCTTATTTCTTGCATATCTAGGCTTCACACAACTTCTGAAAATACCAAATTAGCCCCTGAACTTTGCTCATTCACATTCCTTTCACTCGTGAGCCTTCATATCACTCGAGCAAGCTTTTACATCCATCCTCGAGCTGCAATATCCCATCCTATGCTCACAACTTCATCTTTTAACCATCGGAAATGCACCAAATTACATGTTTAACCTGAAAATCACCAAACTCTCATAGTTACTTCATTCTACGCAAGTAAACACATCAAATATACCTAAAACATCATATTTAAACACTCTAAAGCTCGGGTTTCACCCTCTCCATCACATTCCCACACGTGCCTTTGCTTGTCCTCAAGCAAACCAACTAGAACTAATCACCATTGCAACAACACCTCTAAACTCCCTAACCGGTTCAACCCGTTCAGTCCCAAGTCATACCCATCCCATAGACTGACACAATCGAGATTGACAGTCTGACAAGTAAATGATGCAATTTCAAAAACTTAAGACTTATCTATCTAAAACTAACATGTTTACAATTAGACACATGCTACACACCCCTCACAATGTACTCTCCTCTCGGGTTAATATCTGGACTAGCGTGTAATGTGCTAGTATATAAAACACTCAAAAAGCAAACATGAAATCCTACAATCATAAGCTTGTATGACAATCACACCTCCACTGTATCATCTAACATGGCACATATCAAAAGGACTTTCGGGTTTTGGGCTTAGGGTAAAGGTAGGAAAATATTTTTAGGTTCTTTTTCTTTTCTAATTGGCTAACAAACAATAACCAAACCGTGATAACTTTATTCAAACACAACTTATACTTTTGGGTTGGTTTCTACCCAAGAACATAGACAATATTCACAATACTTCTATTTTTGTTCTCTTCTTTCTTTCGCATATTTTTCTATTCTTCTCTTTCTTTTTCTTTTTTTTTCTTTTCTTTTTTTTTTTTTCAAATTCTTTCTTTTTCTTAGCAATATCATCACGGTCGGTTTTTCACAATAGACAATGGGCGAACAAACGAAAGGTAGTTAGGCTCAACAGGGCTACTAAGGGAAATTGATGAATAACAAGAAAGAAACACAAACACAAAAGGGTGTAACAGGAAAATCCTAATGCCTTTATCATCTATGTGCACATGTCAAACCCGCAGTCTCAGCATGCATCGAATCACACAAGTTCTTACACAGAATAACACGTAGCCTGCACTCAACAAATGAATTCATCATATAATGTATCCTATCCGTCTACAGGCTTAAGATCTCACCAAGAAAAGGTAAAAAGGTTGACGACATGTAGCATATGTAATTAAAACATGTTACCCCTAGATAGACATCTCTTTTCAACTCATTTCTTATAAAACACTTGTCAAATCTACTCTCATGAAACTTAAAGGGACAACCATGACAAGGGACTAATCTAGTCTACTATCGGTAAGAAGCCTATTAGTGATTGAAACTTTAGGTTTTCGTATCCAATTAGCTTGTTTTAAGGCGATAAAAATTTTAAAATTTTCAAAATCTTCATTTTTTACCAAATTTCATCGATTTCAGTCACATTTCAATCTCTTCAATCTTTATCCACAAATCCCTTCCCGGGCTCCCCCATCCCCACACTTGGGATACATTGTCCCCAATGTATGGTGCTTTTAAAATATAAGCCCGGGAAAACAAACCAACTATCCTAAATGAGCGGCTAACTCATCACAAACAAACCAAACGAACACATCCCATAACATGACAACTAGAGTTTGAACACCACCAAACACAAAACATGAAACAAAAATAAAAAGACAGTTAATTGTTCATAAAGGGAGAGAACACATGGACCTGAACAAGTCAGAGAGTGCTCACTGATATGATGGACCCAGTGGTCCACCATAGTATCCACCCAAATGCTGGTAAAACGAGCTCAATCATCTTCATCCCAGTCGCAGCTACGGGTCCCAACCGTAGCCTACGGTTGGGGACTTCGGTAAACACAGCATTTCTAAACCGTAGCCTACGGTTTGGAACCATAGGTTACGGTCTCCCTTATATGTGTAACAGAGAATTGAAACCGTAAGCTAAGGTCTACTGACCGTAGCCTACAGTCGGTGTAACAAGGAGACGTGTGGATCGGGTTTAGGTGGATCCGACCCGAATTTCTATTAAATTCAATATCTAAACAATTAAAACCCAAACCCAACCAATATAGATCAGGTTTCACCGTTTGTTTTCACCACAAGTTCCCCAAACTTATCATCTATTATCCATCTTCTTCAAGTTCTTCATAACCTCCATAGCCACCAAGCTTCCTAGATTTTTCGTTTCTCCACCAAATCAAGCGATTCAAGAGCCTAACTTGGCTATTTTTTCGAGAGGAACAAAACCCTATCCTCGATTTTCACCGAAAACGCCCAGATTCACACAAATCAGATCGAGCTCGAAGAACCCTAAAATTCAAATTTGGGGCTTTTTGCTCAAACTTCATAAGCAAGCTATTTAAGTGTTCTCTAGCCCTTCTAAGCTAAAAAGGTATGATTTTTCCTACAATTTTTCTCTGATTTGATGAAGTCAAGGTAGTTTTGCTATATTCATGCTTTGCTCTTGTTTGCTTAGTCATTTAATGGTTGAATAGACATGTAATGATTCATGAAATTGTGATTTTATCTTGGTTAATGAATTAAAATGGGAAAAAATGTTACATGAGGGGTTGGATTGATGTTATGGCTTAGGGGAATGTCTTTGAATCTGTTTTAAAGCTAGTTAATGAACCATATTCTGAATTTTATTTGAAGTTGTGAATTTTGGGGAATATCTTGGGTAATGATTCAACTAGTAACAAGTTGAGCCATGGTTTAGAACAAGTGTGGGGAGGTTCATAGATTACACACTTGTTCTAGGGTATTAGTTTCAGCTGATTCGAACTAACTTGAGTTGTTTTGTTTGTTTTTGTGTGATTGTAGATGGTCAAATCACGTCGGGGCAAAGAAAAAGAAACCGCACCACAGGAGGATTTAGCGGTTGGGTCGAAGAGGGCGAGAAGAGTTACCGGAGTTGAGATGCGGGAAACCGCTATGGATGATTTTGTTCAAGCTCCACGGGGACACGGTGATGTTCCCTACTGTCCTACATGGAGAGATGGTCCTCTGTATAAGCAATAAGCCGCGTATCAGGCGGAACTCTTCTATGAAAAGATGGGTGATACGCACTCTATTAGATCAAATACTTGCTTCGAGAAGCGCATCCATAGACCCGATCTTAGGGCGTTGGGATTGTATGAAAAATTTACTGAACTTGGTTGGGAAGAAGTGTTGGAGTTTCGGGGTAATGAGAGTGGAAAAGTTTATCTTCGAAGTGTTACGGAATGGTTGAGTACGCTGACGAAGAATGACGGGAATGATCCGCCGAGAACCGTCACACTGACGGGAAAGGTTAACGGGAAGCCGGCAACCATGTCTTTGGCTTCATTGAGTCAGATTGCAAAATTTGATTCTAAGGCGGATAGTTTCTACACTTATATCAAAGAAGATGATTACTTCAGATATCCAAAGAAGATTGTGGGTGAAAATGTGATGTACTCAGAATTGTTTTTGTTGGAGAAAGGGGTGGCACTGAAGCGAGACAACCTCAAGCCGATGGTGAGGGTTTTATTAAGTTTGGTGGTTTCAAATGTGGCTCCCAGGTTGGGAGATATGATGGGTATACGGAAATGGGAGCTGGTGGGTCTTTATGCTCTCATGACGGGGCAGATTCATTTGTCGTTTTGGCAGCTGGTGATGCTACATATATGGCAAAGCCGAAACAAAAGACAAAAGAAATTAATTCCGCATGCCCGTTTGATTAGTACCTTTCTTCGTAAACAGGGGGTGGTTCTGATTTCTGAAAAGGCCTTTGAAAAGCCACATGCTACTTGGTCAATTGCTGAAATGTGCAATGGTGATAGAATAACACATGTGAAGACCAAGTTATGGCACAAAATCAAGTTTGGAGATGGTGCTAAATTGAAAGTGTTGCAGTGGGGGAAGCAACCACCAAGTCAAGGCGAAATGGATGACTTGGATTCTAGTGATGAGGAGGTGTTCAGGTTGAGGCGAGAAGCGGGTTTTCAAGTAAGAGAAGGTGGAAATGGGCAGCATGAGGGGCCAAGGCAGTCGGACTACTCCTGGGGCGTGTTCGACGATGATATGCAGGCGAGGGTGCATAGTAGCTAGCCGCCAAAATATGCTGGCCGGGAGACATTGAAACAATCTTTGTATGATCAGAATTCAAGATTAGAGATCAGCAGAGAGAGACAACATGAGGAGATGATGGGATTCCTACGACGTGCTGACCGTGCACGTCACATCAGTGGTGAAATGGAACTGAATATGAGGGCGTATGATGAAAACCAGACGCGACATTATCACAATTATTACAATGGAGTTCCATATTGCGAGAATCCACCTCATGTGGATTTCAGTCAGTTTCCGCCATATGAGCCAGGTATGCCCCGTCTCCCGATGCCCCAAGTTCATGGATCGATGTGGTTGCCAAGAGAATATTTGGAGCCGCATTTTCAAAGCTCTTACCCATATCGACCACCACCATATGATTACTCGGCTCGTCAAAGTCAACAGCATGCAGCTCAATCGTCTTCATCCCAGTCGCAGCAAGGTCCGCAAGGAGGTTTAGCGGACATTTTCGATATGAGTTCGTTTTACGAGCATTTGGGTGGATACTATGGTGGACCACCGGGTCCATCATATCAGTGAGCACTCTCTGACTTGTTCAGGTCCATGTGCTCTCTCCCTTTATGAACAATTAACTGTCTTTTTATTTTTGTTTCATGTTTTGTGTTTGGTGGTGTTTAAACTCTAGTTGTCGTGTTATGGGATGTGTTCGTTTGGTTTGTTTGTGATGAGTTAGCCGCTCATTTAGGATAGTTGGTTTGTTTTCCCGGGATTATATTTTAAAAGCACCATACATTGGGGACAATGTATCCCAAGTGTGGGATCACATTTCAATCTCTTTAAGCTTTATCCACAAATCCCTTCCCGGGCTCCCCCATCCCCACACTTGGGATACATTATCCTCAATGTATGGTGCTTTTAAAATATAAGCCCGGGAAAACAAACCAGCTATCCTAAATGAGCGGCTAACTCATCACAAACAAACCAAACGAACACATCCCATAACACGACAACTAGAGTTTAAACACCACCAAACACAAAACATGAAACAAAATAAAAAGACAGTTAATTGTTCATAAATGGAGAGAGCATATGGACCTGAACAAGTCAGAGAGTGCTCATTGATATGATGGACCCAGTGGTCCACCATAGTATCCACCAAAATGCTCGTAAAACGAGCTCATATCGAAAATGTCCGCTAAACCTCCTTGCGGACCTTGCTGCGACTGGGATGAAGACGATTGAGCTGCATGTTGTTGACTTTGACGAGCCGAGTAATAATATGGTGGTGGTCGATATGGGTAAGAGTTTTGAAAATGCGGCTCCGAATATTCTCTTGGCAACCACATCGATCTATGAACTTGGGGCATCGGGAGACGAGGCATACCTGGCTCATATGGCGACAACTAACTGAAATCCACATGAGGTGGATTCTCGCAATATGGAACTCCCTTGTAATAATTGTGATAATGTCGCATCTGGTTTCATCATACGCCCTCATATTCAGTTCCATTTCACCACTGATGTGACGTGCACGGTCAGCACGTCGTAGGAATCCCATTATCTCCTCATGCTGTCTCTCTCTACTGATCTCTAATCTTGAATTCTGATCATACAAAGATTGTTGCCATGTCTCCCCGCCAGCATATTCTGGCGGCTGGCTACTATGCACCCTCGCCTGCATATCATCGTCGAACACTCCCCAGGAGTAGTCCGAATTCCTTGGCCCCTCATGCTGCCCACTTCCACCTTCTCTTACTTGAAAACCTGCTTCTCGCCTCAACCTCAACACCTCCTCATCACTAGAATCCAAGTCATCCATTTCGCCTTGACTTGGTGGTTGCTTCCCCCACTGCAACACTTTCAATTTAGCACCATCTCCAAACTTGATTTTGTGCCATAGCTTGGTCTCCACATGTGTTATTCTATCACCATTGCACATTTCAGCAATTGACCAAGTAGCATGTGGCTTTTCAAAGGCCTTTTCAGAAATCGGCACCACCTCCTGTTTACGAAGAAATGTACTAATCAAACGGGCATGCAGAATTAATTTCTTTTGTCTTTTGTTTCGGCTTTGCCATATATGTAGCATCACCAGCTGCCGAAACGACAAATGAATCTACCCCGTCATGAGAGCATAAAGAACCACCAGCTCCCATTTCCGTATACCCATCATATCTCCCAACCTGGGAGTCACATTTGAAACCACCAAACTTAATAAAACCCTCACCATCGGCTTGAGGTTGTCTCGCTTCAGTGCCACACCTTTCTCCAACAAAAACAATTCTGAGTACATCACATTTTCACCCACAATCTTCTTCGGATCACTGAAGTAATCATCTTCTTTGATATAAGTGTAGAAACTATCCGCCTTAGAATCAAATTTTGCAACCTGACTTAATGAAGCCAAAGACATGGTTGTCGGCTTCCCGTTAACCTTTCCCTTCAGTGTAACGATTCTTGGCGGATCATTCCCGTCATTCTTCGTCAGCGTACTCAACCATTCCATAACACTTCGAAGATAAACTTCTCCACTCTCATTACCCCGAAACTCCAACACTTCTTCCCAACCAAGTTCAGTAAATTTTTCATACAATCCCAATGCCCTAAGATCGGGTCTATGGATGCGCTTCTCGAAGCAAGTATTTGATATAATAGAGTGCGTATCACCCATCTTTTCATAGAAGAGTTCAGCCTGATACGCGGCTTCTTGCTTATACAGAGGATCATCTCTCCACGTAGGACGGTAGGGAACATCACCGTATCCCCGTGGAGCTTGAACAAAATCATCCATAGCGGTTTCCCGAATCTCAACTCCGGTACCTCTTCTCGCCCTCTTCGACCCAACCGCTACATCCTCCTGTGGTGCGGTTTCTTTTTCTTTGCCCCGACGTGATTGACCATCTACAATTACACAAAAACAACCAAAACAACTCAAGTTAGTTCGAATCAGCTGAAACTAATACCCTAGAACAAGTGTGTAATCTATGAACCTCCCCACACTTGTTCTAACCATGGCTCAACTTGTTACTAGTTAAATCATTACCCAAGATATTCCCCAAAATTCACAACTTCAAATAAAATTCAGAATATGGTTCATTAACTAGCTTTAAAACAGATTCAAAGAATTCCCCTAAGCCATAACATCAATCCAACCCTCATGTAACAATTTTTCCCGTTTTAATTCATTAACCAAAATAAAATCACAATTTCATGAATCATTACATGTCTATTCAACCATTAAATGACTAAGCAAACAAGAGCAAAGCATGAATATAAAAAAACTACCTTGACTTCATCAAATTAGAGAAAAATTATAGGAAAAATCATACCTTTTTAGTTTAGAAGGGCTAGAGAACACTTAAATAGCTTGCTTATGAAGTTTGAGCAAAAAGCCCCAAATTTGAATTTTAGGGTTCTTTGAGCTCGATCTGATTCGTGTGAATCTGGGTGTTTTCGGTGAAAACCGAGGGTAGGGTTTTGTTCCTCTCGAAAAAATAGCCAAGTTAGGCTCTTGAATCGCTTGATTTGGTGGAGAAACGAAGAATCTAGGAAGCTTGGTGGCTATGGAGGTTATGAAGAACTTGAAGAAGATGATGATAATAGATGATAAGTTTGGGGAACTTGTGGTGAAAACAAACGGTGAAACCTGATCTATATGGGTTGGATTTTGGGTTTTACTTGTTTAGATATTGAATTTAATAGAAATCTGGGTCGGATCCACCTAAAGCCGATCCACACATCTCCTTGTTACACCGACCGTAGGCTACGGTCTGTAGACCGTAGCTTACGGTTTCAATTCTCTGTTACACATATAAGGGAGACCGTAACCTACGGTTCCAAACCGTAGGCTACGGTTTAGAAATGTTGTGTTTACCGAAGTCCTCAACCGTAGGCTATGGTTGGGACCCGTAGCTTACGGTTTAAGCTTTTCAAAATTTTTTTAATTTTTTTTAAATGGTTTTGTTTGTAGTGAATGCTTATGAAAACTTTATTGTGTTTATTTATGTATTTCTCTTTATGGAAAATATTGAATACGTGCCCGCTCCCAGGGATGCAAAAACCAACTAAACTATGTAGATAGGATAAGTCGGATATCGAACCAGAGGAGGATTGTGGAAAATGTTATGATGCTAAGTATTAATTAACTAATGCTAAAAAGTAAAATTCAATTGATGGTTTGATTGTTTAGGAGAATTGTCTAAGTTAGCGAATAAAAATTGAGATTTAAATCAATAGGAGAGAAGATGGTTCCTCCAGATTCCAGGTTTTGCAGTTAACTTCAACTATACGTTTAATCGTTACCTACATAGACATAGGTGTTAATTAATTATTGTGATAACCAACGACTAAGTACTCCGGTCAATACATAACGGGAGGTTATCGAATGATTATCAATTACAATTTACAAACCCTAACCCCGTGTCAAATATATCCCAATTACTAGAACTCTCGGGAACTGAATGCTTAGATATTAAGGTTTAAATAAACGTAACTGTTTACAACCAAGAAATCAAATCAATGGTGATAAGCATCGAATGCTTAGATCACCAAGTTAAAACGATTGTATCAACACATAATATCAGTTAACTTACAAAAACCCTCCATCCGGATGAAACCACAAAAGTTTAGCCGCTCATCTCGCACAAAGAATCTTCAAAAGCTTGAATTGACGAAGAGTTCATGGTTGATTCGATGATTAGATGAAGAATCTTGATGGATTGGGATGAAAGAAACCTTGAATCTTGAGTCTTCGAGTGCCTTGATCGATGATCGAATGATAGATAATGATTCCTCTCTTTTAAAAACCCTAATATACACTTTGGGGCCTTTTTCGCGTGTGTTGACTTCCCCGGGTCGTAAGCTACGAGTTAGGAACCGTAGCTTACGACTTATAAACTCTGTTTACACATTAACACCAAACCGTAGCTTACGGTTTATGGACCGTAGGCTACGGTCGCATGCTAATGGTTCCTTCTTTGCTGCATATAGTCAACTCGTAAGCTACAGTTTGAAACCTGTAGCTTACGATTCAAAAGTTCTGTCCAGTTTCTTTTCAAACATCACCAACTCGTAAGCTACGAGTTGACACTCGTAAGCTACGATCGAATATATGTTCCTCTTTTCTTCTTCATGAGTAACTTTCAATAATTGACAAAAGGACCCCTCAACTTTGTTTCTTCAATCTCCTTTCATATATGAGCATAACATAACTTTCAAATAAGTACCGAATGGCCCCTCAACTTTTAATCTTCTTATTTCTTGCATATCTAGGCTTCACACAACTTCTGAAAAATACCAAATTAGCCCCTGAACTTTGCTCATTCACATTCCTTTCACTCGTGAGCCTTCATATCACTCGAGCAAGCTTTTACATCCATCCTCGAGCTGCAATATCCCATCCTATGCTCACAACTTCATCTTTAACCATCGGAAATGCACTGAATTACATGTTTAACATGAAAATCACCAAACTCTCATAGTTACTTCATTCTACGCAAGTAAACACATCAAATATACCTAAAACATCATATTTAAACACTCTAAAGCTCGGGTTTCACCCTCTCCATCACTTGATAACAAATTTATGTAAGATAAAATATGTCACAAATCAGGACGTATAATTTGCGAAAACAAGAAAAAGTCAGCGACCAAAATCTGATAAACGTCCTACATTAGTAACGAATTTGAGTGTGTTACATGACTAGTTACAAAAGCTGCTCATTTTTTGCACTATTCATTGAAATAAAATGTGTTTTGTAGATGAAAACGCGTACGTGACACAAGATGCAGAGTCATGCCCTGGATCGGAATCGAGCGTTTAACTACATTTCCACACCATGAAAGCACCAAGACGAAAAAGGGAAAAACGATCAAAAAACTTTCAGAGCATAATGCATCATATTCAAAACAAAAAGTAGCAATAATAATTTTAAACAAACAGTTTCAACAAAATAACCAACAGAAATATCTACAACCGCCTTGTAACATCAAGAAACCCGTTAGAATCGAGCATCTTTTATAATGAAAGGAGACTAGGCATTTCATTTTCATTTCTTGATTTTCTTTAGGAAATCCAAGAAAGTCTTGCCACCCATAAATGGCTGTAAAACTTCTGGTATTGCAACACCTTTTTCCGTTTGGTAGTTTTCGAGAATGCAGCAAAGAGTCCTCTCTGTTGCGGTCAATGTAGAGTTTAACAGATGGCAGTATTGTTTCACCTGTTCATTGCCCTGCACATGAAATAAAAATAAATAAATTTATAATAATAACAATAATACTTATCATGTTTGGTTGACATACATGAATAGAAAAGTCATTCAAGTATAAATACTGAATAACATTTACGATTTTACTTCTAGTTACTACAAAATCTAATAAAAAGAATAACTAGCGTATTTACATATATAGACCATTACACAAAAAAAAAATGATAGTCATACTGCTCAAATAACACAAACAAACGTTTTATTCAACCTTCTATTCATGTATACCAAACGCTACCATTGGTTTTAAATTATGTGATGCGCTCCAATGCGTTTGGGCCAAAAATCTGATGTATGATGTGAGCGCGTCACGTATGTAATGCGCTCTTTATAAAAAGATACTAAAAGAATTATAGAGCCGGTTAACGTACAAGAGCCCCTTAACGTGTGAAGCGTACACGAGTACATTACGCATGTTATAAAACTCAAACCCTAATCACGCATGAACAAAACAGCACATAATCACGCATGAGGAAACCTAATCACGTATGTTATTTTGTGGTTGTGATTCGTGTACACTTCGCAAGTTAAAGAACTTTTGTATTTTACACTTTTTTTCAAAAATAATATTTATAAAACCAAAAACATCTGACGTAATAAGATAAGAGTTGTGCTTTTTGCTTCAAATCAAGCATACTAAGATATTAATTATTGGAAAACCCCAACCCATTTCATAAAATCTGGAAAAAGAATGTAACAAACAATGTTGCGTGCATCAGAGGCACCTTGCGACGAGCACATTCTGGGATCTAGAAGCAATATTCTCACATCATGTAAACGCAACGCATCAGCTGTAGTGATGCTCTCTCATCAGCGCATCACGCATTATTCACGCAGAATGCGCACACTTTAAAACCAAGACGACCTAAAATATGGTCAAAACTAGAGCTACCAAAATGGGCAGGCTGAGTGATGAGTTGACCCATAGTAGTCAAAAAGCAAGACGCACAGCATAAACATCATTTCTAGAGAT
Organism: Helianthus annuus; assembly: GCF_002127325.2. Classification (NCBI taxonomy): domain Eukaryota; kingdom Viridiplantae; phylum Streptophyta; class Magnoliopsida; order Asterales; family Asteraceae; genus Helianthus; species Helianthus annuus. Next base: position 105,261,944 of record NC_035440.2, on the reverse strand, counting down.
TTTAGGCTGATTTAAGGCTAGTTTAGTTTTAATTAAGCATATATAAGATAATACTGAAAAAACAAACCTTCTTTTGTCCACATCTGATTTCCAATTTTCTAGACTGATAATCTGTGCAATTTGAACATGAAACAAGTTCTCTGTAAGTTTTGGACGCAGGAAACCATGCTTCCAAGTCATACTTCTTTGCTGCAGCATCGTTTAGCGCACCAGAAACTATAGACACTACTTGATACGGCAATTTCAACTGTCAAATATAATAAAAATTCATTAGTTAAGACCAATTTAAAAAAAAAAACATAAATATAAAAATTCATTAGTTAAGACCAATTTAAAAAAAAAAACATAAATTATCACACAAATGATCGCCCTTTGGTTGATATGCATCAGTTTTGAATGGTAAAGCATGTCCTCGACTCCTCGTATACACATAAAAGCAAGTGTATAGCTGTTATCTATAGGTGCATGCAGATACATCTTTACTACTACCACTAAGCATTGTGAATTGTAATATAACAAATACAGCACTGGTGTTATGGATGTGAATTTCTGACACACGAACCTAACACGAGATTCGTGGGTTTGGGTTTAGTCTAAACGGGTCCGGGTCAGTTTTGAAAGTTTGCAAGGTAGGGAAAAACTGAATGACTTCTCATTGATAATTGATGCCCTTTAAATAGGGAAAAATACAAACAAACCCTACCACTAAATTAGGAAGCATAATCAGCATCTAATTACAATATAAATCAATTCTATAAATACAATCTAATAATTATCGGCTAAGATGTTTCAGGTTGACCCCCGAACCTGTTTAGATAAACGGGTTGGTGGGTTGACCCGTTTAACCCATTTATATTATATTTTTTACAATAAGTTTTATGTCATAAATTAAATTGGGCGTGTATTTTATGCCATAATTATAACTTAAAAAGAGAAAATGACATAAGATTTTATAATTTAAATGTAATTGTATTGTATAAAATTGTGTTTTTTTAGTAATTTTAAACTTAATATATTAATTTGTGAAAAAAAAAGTAAAAAATTCGGGCTGAACCGGGTCGTGTTCGGGTCAACCCGCGAATATTCAGGTTGTGTTCGGGTCCCTATGTATGACACGATTTTCGGGTTCAGGTCGTGTTCGTCCAATTTTTCGAATTCAGGTCGGGTTGAACCCTCAGACCCGCGAACACAATTCGTAAGCTAGAAGAAGTGCCACCACGATTGAAACATATAATTCACATAAAGAAGCATATAATGTATTTAACAAACAATTACCATCTGATAAAACTCCTCAGAGTTTTTAATCATCTCTTCATGCATTTCCCAAGAATCATTGCCACTTGGTTTGGTCAAGCAAAACTGTTCAACCTTCTCAAACTGATGAACACGGAAAATGCCGAGAGTGTCTCTCCCGTGTGAGCCAGCTTCCTTACGAAAGCACGACGAATATCCAGCATATCTGAGAAATTTTCCAACATTACACAACCGAAAAGAGAATACACGTGAAATTTATATGTACGTATGTATGTAACTATGTATGTGTGTGCACACGCCGCACCAAACATTTACATCATTTTAGTGAATGCACCAAAAATGTAACAATTTTTCTGCACCCGTTTATTCAAAATTACATAGTTTTTGTTTGCCAAGAAGATTTATAAACTGATTTATTTCAGATAGAAATTTTATATAAAAATGTCAAAAATATTTGAAGTCTATCCTTGATTATTTGAGTAAAAGATAATTAATTAACTAACTTACAACAATTAATGAGTAGTAATATAACTTAAAGTTAATATCCAATATGGTACTCATTTAAAGATCTCTATGAAATTGTTTAAACATAAATATATCATAAAAAATTAACCTTTGCTTTTTATGTTGGACGTTTAATACGTAAATTATGAAAATAGGGTGTGATATATAATATTTTTACACGGAACTTGGTGTAAATGGTGTGATGAATAGCGTAGTACCAAAATTTTACACCTTTTGATGTTTTGATGCAGACAATGAAAATGGTCTTATGATTAAACCGGTTATTTTTTCTATTAAATGTATCAACTAAACCTTAATGGTAGCTCATTTGGATGAATCCAATCATCTATATGGTAAGCACATAACGGTTGTTCAGCAGTTGCAATCAGATACTTGTCATCTCCCTCGCCTGTTACCTATAATTAAATTAAAAAAAACAATATTAATTACTTAAGTCTGCTGCAGAATTAAGTGATTATGCGTCTCTCACAAACAATTTAAAATCCTATGATTAACACAAACAATAAAAGTAAACTTGCTTTATAAAGATTGTATCAAGAACAATGACTGCAAACTTCATCTTGAATTATATGAAGTATACATATAATTCTGTTGTAATCAGGGGCGACAATTCTTGACACGACCCCCGAACCGACATGAAATAACAGATTTGGGTCGACTAACACGACCCATTAAAAAAACGGGTCGGTTTGGGTTGACCCGTTAACCAGTTTAACTATTTAGAAGTTTAAAAAACGGGCCGGGTTCGGGTTGACCCGTATTAAAAACTGGTCGGGTTCGGATAGACCCGTTAACCTGTTTAACTATCTAGAAAAAATATATATATTTTTGTTTTTGTTATTTCCGTTTCTTTTTTACATGGTTAGTCATAATAATGTTAGTTTTGACACATTATATTATTTACTTGTCACACTCATACTCAGCATTAAACATGCTATGGATGCTTATAAATCGTCAACTTGTACGACTCATTTAAAAATACGGATTAAACGGGTCGGGTTCGGATTGACCCGCATTTACATGTGTGCGACTTGGGGTTAAATATTTGACCTGAATAATAATATGGGTCGGGTTCGGGTTGAACATTTCAACCCGCCAACCGTCAACCTGACACGATTAACACCCCTAACTGTAATGAGTTTGTATAACTTAAATAATTTTCACAAAATCTACAAGCAAGTTAGTTACCTTGTAAAGTTCTTCATCAAATTGTGCTAACTGAGCACATTTTCCCATTATATCTTTCCTCATAAAGAATGGTGTCTGCAGTGCTGTGTATTTCCTTTTCTCCAAAAAGTCAAGACCGAAATTTATAAGAGCTTGATTTAAACGCACACCGTCTCCTTTCAAATAATAACCTCTGCCACCAGCAACATTAGCACCTGGATTTCAAAAATCAAGAAGCATTAGCTACACCACTGTTTTACAAGTTGCCGGAATACAGCAAACTCAGTGAAGAAAATTATAAAGTTAATAATATTTGCAAGATAACAAAATGTATATATGTGGCGCTATAAAGTGGGGGTTGCAATTTTGGCCCATGTGGGTGAAAATTTTATATATCAAATCATCAAAAAATACCCTAAAGTGTATTTGAATACTTGAAACCTCTTAAATTTCTTATCCATAAGTTTACTATGTTATAGTTTTTAATCATAACTGATAAATGAACTATTTAAAAATTCAAAGGAAAAAAAAAGAAAGTTGACCGGTCAATCCAACCTAAACCATTTTGACTTCAATTAAAAAGTTACTCCTTTTGACCCAAAACCTCTTTGACCCATTACCCAACCACTGACCCACCAATTTTGCGACCTCTACTATGAACAGGCAAAACAGATGGTCAAGTGAGAATCAAAAATAGCACAGACTTATGGTAGGGCTGCAAATGAACCGAAAACGGGAATTTTGTTTGTGTTCGTTTAATAAATGAGCGAACATGAACAGAGACCGCGTTCGCACACTTATGTTCGTGACCGTTCGGTAACAAGTTCGTTTATGTTCGGTTGTGTTTGATAGTTCATTAGGGTTTTTTAATTTCTATTTCTTATTTATATACTTAAAAATTCACGCTAATTCAATATTTAATAAATCTTAGTGTATTGTGTATAACATACCTTTTAACATATGTTCGTTTGTGTTCGTCTTTGTTCATGAACGCATGTTTGTGTTTCTTTATGTTCAATTGTGTTCATGAACATTCCTTTGTGTTCGTTACCTAAAATTAACGAACGAACACGAACAAGTTCATTTCCTTGATGAATGAACATGGACATCAAATCTAGTTCGGTAAGTGTTCATGAACAGTTCGTGAACACATTATTTCCTTAACGAACGAACACGGCCTCGTTCGTGTTCGTTTGGTTTGTTGGCAGCCCAACTTATGATTCATAATTAGAAACATTAAAATATAATTAATAACCCACAAAAAGACTTTATCGAGTCAAAATCATCGTAATACCTTTTTTCAGATCCGCGATACCGAGAAGTTCCACAAGCTCAACGTGATTTTTCAGATTTGTCTCTTCTCTTCTCTCTCCCCAGGTCCGGACAACAGCATTGTCCGCCTAGATTTGTCATCGGTAATAAAAGGGTAATATTGTAATTTGTAATACAACCACCATGTACAAAATGCATAAGGGATAGGAGATAACGATCGGTATGAACATATAATGATATAAAGAAATTATTAAAAATAATGTCAACCTCATCATTGCTAACGGGAACCGAATCATGCACAAGATTTCCAACTGTCTCTAGTTTTGAATATAATGCTGTACGGGCCTCCTGAACCTCCGCTTGCTTCTTTGCGGTTGAATCCTTGTTTTCCTCTGTGCTTTTTATTAGCGAACTCGCGTCTCCGCCAGACTTCAAAAGAATACATTTTGCAATTTAGCTTTCGTTTTTGGCAACTAGAAATTATATATTTATGATCATATTAACATTTGAAAGGATCAATAAAACTTACAATCATAGTTGTTAATGGCGAATAGCGATAAATAGCGATAAGGTACCTATATGCTACATAGCGAATAGCGGGGCGGCTATTTTATAGATAGCGATACACTAGATATATTTTTTAAAAATTTTTTATATGTATATTATATCAAAATGCCCTGGTATATATGCTATTTTACATGTATATTTAACAAAAACCTAAAATGCAGCTATTTTATAACTAATTTAATTGCCATTTATATTAAAAAAAACAAAAATAAAATAAAAAGTTTCGCTATTCTCGCTATCCATCGCTACAACCCTAATAGCGACACTAGACAAATACGCTACGTAGCGCGCTATAGCGATAGCTACGATCGCTATTGACAACTATGCTTACAATCCTAAGTTTAGCCACTTCTTTGTTAATCCTGTTAAAGTCTTTTCGCAACTGCTCCACCTCGAATTGACCTATAAATCAAAGCATAAAAAAGAATCAAATAATTGTCAATCTTATTCCAGATTCACATATAACCAAAAAAAAAAAAAAACAATCAACAAGATAAAAGTAAAAAAAAAAAAAACTCACGTTGTCGCAACTCTTTGTCAAGTTTAATAATTTCATCGACAATTTCTACACTTTTACCACGACGACGCTGAGATTCGCGTACAATTTCCGGATTTCCCCCCTTTTCCTCCCGAAATAGATTAATGTCCAACATGCTTCCTCTTTCTTTCTTGCTTTCTAATAAAATGAAAATAAAATATAACTTTTAAAGCGTTAACAAAAGAACACAACTAGCTAGTAAAACAATCAGTAAAAACAACAAGGAGATACCTATCAAACAATTCTACTAAAAACGAATTTAAACTCAAATCCATTCCAATATAACTATTGTATTATCAATCACGCATGGATATAATTAACACAAAGCTAACGAGCTCGTGTATAAACCCTAACTCCACGTAAGTAAACAAACCCTAATTTTAACATAACAGATAAATAAAAAAAACGCAAATACATCCCTAACCCTTAAACAACAACAACTGTTTCCTGTAATGGACAAAAAGCTTACGAAAACGAACTGAATGAACGAAGAGCAACAATCTGGTGTAGAACAACCAGGGGTGGGGTGGCGGTTGCAGTGGCGAAGTCTGATATTCCGACCAGGGAGCGGAAGTCATCGGACCTAAAAATTTCTATAAAACCGGGGGTCGAAAACCTATATACCCAAAAATTTCTATACGAAAACTACATACTCTCCACTACTTAGCGAAAAGTTCGGGGGTCGGCAGCCCCCTCCTGCCCTGCTTAAGCTTCGCCAATGGGCGGTTGGGTAATGGGTTAGGATGGGTATTATCCGAAAAAAGATGCATTCACATGAACACACACAGAGGCCACAATATCAGTGGTACATCACCAATTAAAACTCCAAAACCAAAACTCAAAAGATGCTTAGAAACATAAAAAAACCTAATTATATATTCAAATTCACACCCGCAACCATAGTTAAATTGACACAACTGTTTTCTATGAACTGATCAGGGTTTACAAAACCCAGAGATTTTTTATGGCCAAGATATAAGATTTTAATAAAAAAAAATCAGTAATTTAAGATGCCTACCTCTCAATAAGGGATCGTATAGCGGAGGAGAAGAAGTGGTGTTGAACGATTCTGATGATTCAGTGGGGAGAAGTATGAAGATTATGCTTAGGTTGTTGTGAGGGGTGGCGTAGTGGAGAATATATTCCAAGGGTTTTAAAGAAGATAAAATAGGGTTTTCATTATAGGGGTAACTTGCAAACCAAGTTTCACAATTTTACCATTCATTAAAGTCACTCAAACTATTTTTTGTCAGTTTAAAATCATTTAAGTTTAATTTGATGTTTTAATCTTGCATAATTTGCAGGTAACCAGGTTACCACGGCTATTTATTTTAATTTTTATTGTTATGTGGATTTTTGTAATTACCTTTTTTACCATTTTAAATAAAAATAGCAAAAACCAAAGCCAAAACATAACATTACATAGCAGAAACAAAAAACATACATAAAAAAAACAAGTACCTGCGTGTCTTCTCTACGTTCCAACCTGTATCTCCGGTTATAAGATATCACTGCCAATTAGAAGCGTCTGCGTTTAGGCACCTCTTCACGAGACCTACTGCGTGTCTTCTCTACGTTCCAACTCCTCCCTAACGAATTCGTTGGAGAGTTGGTTCATGGTAGGATAACGCTCGGTTTATGGTCAGAAGGTTACCGAAGCTTCATAAGGGATTTAGAAAACTAAATGTGGTCCTCAAGAAGCATTTCAAAGGGTTAAGCCGTAGATCGGAAAGTTTGATTCTTCATCGGAATCTATGGCTGTGAAATCAATTTGTGTGGAAGCAATACCAAGACGGGAAAGTGGATTGGCGATGAGGTGGAGGCCGACGGGATATGCTTTGTCGGGAATAGTCGTCGGAGTATCAGCGGAAGTAGGAAGATCTGAAGATTCGGCGGGATTGGTAGACATTCTATAGAAGACGAGGATGATGATGATGGTGAAATTTACGTTTTTCTTTTTCATTAAAAGGTAAATGAGAATTGGTCTGTAATAATCCCACCTAGACCTTATTGGCCATTAATAATCCCACCTCAGAATATTCCCCCCACTAGTCCCGCCTTTCACCTATTTTTCCTTACAATGGTCCCCCGTTAAAAAAACTTAACGAAGTTAAGTTTTTTTTCCAAATTATAAACAGATTTTTAGGGTTTTGATCAGAACGATGATACGAGTCCATTGATGTAAAACTTGCCTCGAAACAGTGCTCCAAACGATGAAAATGGCGCTTCAACTCGGGTGTTTAAATTTCCAATTAACAAAAATCAAGTCACTTGGAGCACCATTTCAAAGTAAGTTTTACATCAATGGACTCGTATCGTCGTTCTGATCAAAAGCCCTAAAAATTTGTTTGTAATTTGGAAAAAAACTTAACTCCGTTAAGGTTTTCTTAACGGGGGACCATTGTAGGAAAAATAGGTGAAAGGTAGGACTGGTGGGGGGAATATTCTGAGGTGAGATTATTAATGGCCAATAAGGTCTAGGTGAGATTATTACAGGCCAATTCCCCAAAGGTAAATTATAAAACTAAAATAAATAATCAAAATTAAAATAAAATACGGCAACCTGACAACCTGGTAATTACGCAAGATTAGAACAAGAAATCAAAGTTGAGTGACTTTAAAGTGACAAAAAAAGATAAAGTGATTTTATTAGAACGGTAAGGAAACTTGGTTACTATTATGTGAAGTTTTCCCTTTATTATATTAGGGTAAACCACCATAAATACAAAATACTTTCTAAAAACGTATGATACATAGATAAATCATTTGGGAAATACCAGGGGAGGGGATGGTAATGACACCACTGTTTTTAAATATCGGTATGAACCGTCCGGTTATACCGGATATTGGACACGAGTCCGATACGATAAAGGCACGGTAAAATCCAAAAACGGTATGTCTTATGTACCAGCGGTAAATCTGGTTCAAACCGTTGAACCGGTTTCCATTATCTTAAGATTTTATTTCTTAATTTTAATAAAATATTATATTAAGGTAATATTGATCTTCCATATTTACGGTAATCAACCAAGTGTCTTCTATTCCAATACTTCACCATTGTTGAAATTGTTACTCACATTGTACAATGCAATATTGTTTATAACTAATAAAAATATTCTTAAAATGCTTAAGAGTTTTCAATAAAAATAGTTGTTTTTAGATAAAATTATGATCAGTTACATAAATCCTAGTTGAGATTTGATTGTTTTTTTAGATGAATTTATATTTTATGGAATTTATAGGGTTAACTAGTGACCCGGTTCAACCACTCAATACAACCTGGTTCAACTGGTTGAACCATTTTAGAGCCCAACCCGGTATGACTTAAAAACCTGTAAGACCCATACTAAATTTATAATTTACTTCATCATATAATGTTTGCATTTTTATATAAAAATGCCAGTTTACAAAAACATCAACAATAACGATGATCACCTAAGTTTTAAAACATCCAAAATATACTTTTAAGTGTTTACGTAAGTCATAACATCAAAATAAACAAACATAGACGCAGAAGCTTCGATTAGGTGTGTGTTCGGTTCTTCAACGATGCTTGATTTTCATCCAAAAGTTTATAGTGTCCACCTATAATCAAAACCATCATAAACGTTAGTTATGAGAGTGTTATAACATATTTAAACAAGTTCGTGAGACAAAATAAACAAAATCAACACATTTGCCAGCTCCGAAGCCTGTCTCGAGCCGCGACAAGTTTGGCTTTGGCTTTTTGCGGGGCGCGACAGCGCGTGGCGGGGTGCGACGGCAAAGAGTGTTGCCGGCCGCGGGGCGCGACAGCCTATTTTTTCACAGAAAGTTCCTTGTTGGTGCTGCATTTTGCCCGGCATTGCCATATTTTACTCAATCACTCATAACTTTCGCAATTCTTATCCGTTTTTCATGAAACTTGTTTCTAAACGACCATAAAACATATACCTACGTATTAACTCGTCGGGTTAGCAACAATCTTGATTTATAAGCTATCGGCTTACAAATACATTATAAAATTATTCGACCCGTTTACGTTTAACATCTTTTTCACATCTTATGGTAAAGGTTAATCCTTGACCATTTTACCCTACTCCCCGGGCTTATTAGAACTAGCGTATTCGCACCCACTACATGGTTTACGTACGCATTAACATTTCGCTTGACATATTTTAATCAAGCGTAAGTTTTACCATTAGTAACTTAAAGAAACCTTAATTCTCTAAGTTTTCTACCCATTCTAAAGTTCATAATCAAATTTAGCGTTTCCGTTACTCGGCTTACCCATCAAGTTTAAGGTTTGTTTGCATGACATATAATTCACTTACAAACCGCCAATTTACTATTTTCTTATTTTGACCCGTTTAGTTGTTAAGTGAAATCCATCACTTCATTAACATACCAAACACATCCAAATTCGCTATATCATTATATTACACATATCAATGGCCAGACTCATCTATAGGAATGTAACGAAACTAACAAGTCACGTACCTTATAGCTTATCCTTCAAACGCGCGTCCGTTCCAACTTGACCACTTAACACTTCACCCGATTTGCCTATAGAGTTCAATCAACTTTATCTTTAGAACTCATTTTACGACTTATCACACAAAATTACCAATTTAGTCAATTATGTGATTCTTTTACGTTTTCAACATTTCAAGATTCACTTAGGCATTTTAACGAGCATCTTGTGGGCGAGATTTTTTTTCAAACATTGTTTAAGTTCATGATTAACTATTAATCATGTTTTAACATCATATTCAAGCCTTTATGTCTAATGTACATAAACAACATCTAGAACTTGCATCATAACATCAAATTTCACAAATTTACAACCATAACTCACGTGTTCATCATATCATCATAAAACTCATCTAGCACATACATGATTAGCTATTCAATCACTAGTTTATGGCACTAAATCACCAAATTCTCATCTAGGGTTTGTTCCTAGACTTGTACTCATGTCAATTTCACTATAACATTCAACATTCACACTAGAATTTCGTTTGTGAATGTTTATCACAAATTCAAAATATCATCAAATATCAAAATTCAACATACCTTGTGATCTCCCAACTTGGGTGATCACGAAATTAGTTAAAGCACCGATTTTTAGCTCGATTCCTCTTTGATTTTGATGAATTTTTGTGAGTTTAGGGTTTGAGAGGAGCTCCATCTTGGCTCTGTGTTTTGATCGACCAGGAACACACACATGTGTGTTTTTTTTGGTGTCAAAATTTCATTTTTAATAAACTTAGTTTCACCTTTGTCAATTTTAGCCCCTCCACTTCAAAGGTTATTTAAAAGGTGTATTTATTCATGTTTCTTTATTATCTGCCAATATATTATCAACTAGGTTAGTTATTCCTAGTTACATTATTCTTGGTTATGACCAACATATGTTTATATATATATAACATAATTTATATAAATTTCTAATATTTTTGGGGTGTTACAAGTCCGCCCCCTTAAAGAGGGTTTTGTCCTCGAAACCGAAATACGTACCAAATAAGGAAGGGTAGAGGCGTCTCATCTCTTCTTCAGACTCCCAAGTAGTGTCTGGTCCCTTCCGATGTTCCCATTTGACCTTCACTTGGTCAATTTCTTTATTCCTTAAGTTTTTGACCTTTCGATCAAGAATTGTGACGGGTCTTACCACGTTTGTCATCCACTTCAATATCATCATAGCGGATGTAAGTTGTTTTATCAGCCAAACACTTTCGGAGGTGAGAAACATGAAACGTGCTATGTATACCGCTCAACTCCTCCGGTAGTTCCAGTCGGTAGGCTACTTTACCTACCCGTTCAATGATTTTAAATGGTCCAATAAATCTTGGGCTCAACTTCCCTCTTTTTTCTGAATCGAATGATCCCTTTCCACGGAGATACTTTGAGCATGACCCTATCACCAATCTGAAACTCGATTGGTCTTCGTCTTTTATCCGCATACGATTGCTGTCGGTCTTGGGCCACTTTCAAATGAGCTCGAACCGCATCAATTTTCTCATTAGTGGTTCTGACTACATCTATGTGGGCAAGTTCACGAGTACCCACTTCACCCCAACACACCGGGGTTCGACATTTTCTACCATAAAGCATTTCGTATAGAGTCATTCCAATGCTTGAATAGTAACTGTTATTATACGAAAATTCAACAAGTGGTAGATAAACATCCCAGCTACCGCCAAAATCAATGATACATACCCGTAGCATGTCTTCTAGTGTTTGAATCGTTCTTTCACTTTGCCCGTCTGTTTGAGGATGGTATGCGGTACTAATAAACAACTTAGTACCCATTTGTTCCTGAAAATCACGCCAAAAGTTTGAAGTAAACCGTGTATCTCTATCAGACACGATGGATACCGGCGCTCCGTGGCGTGCTACGATTTCATTCGTATATACCTCTGACATCTTCTCAGATGTATATGTATCACGAATCGGAATAAAGTGAGTGCTCTTCATCAGTCTATCTACGGCTACCCAAATGGCGTCGAAACCTCGAGTTGTTCTCGGTAGCTTGGTTAATAGATCCATGGCGATATGTTCCCATTTCCACACCGAAATGTCTAACGGTTGCAGTTTATCGTAAGGATTTTGGTGTTCTGCTTTTACTTGTAAACAAGTTAAGCATTTTTCAACATACTTGGTTATATCTCTTTTCATTCCGGGGCACCAATAGTTTTGTTTCAAGTCACGATACATCTTGGTAGCTCCCGGATGAATGGAATAGCGTGATTTATGAGCTTCATCAAGAAGAAGCTTTTTAACACCACATGTGTTTGGAACCCATGTTCTACCGAAACGGGTTTTCAACCCGTGATTGCCATCCATCAAATCTTTTAGCCGGCCTATTATTCGTTCTTTCTTCCGGTTCTCTTCTTTTATTGCTTTGACTTGTGCCTCTCGGATTCGTTCAAGTAAACTCGAGGTCACCATTAATTGCATTGAGCACACTCGAATAGGAGAGTATTCTTCCTTTCGACTTAACGCATCCGCCACTACATTGGCTTTTCCCGGATGGTAGTGTATTTCACAATCATAATCTTTCACCGTCTCTAGCGAACGCCTCTGCCTCATATTTAATTCTTTTTTATCAAAGAAGTATTTCAGGCTCTTGTGGTCAGTAAATATTGTGCACTTCACCCCATAAGAGTAGTGCCTCCAGATTTTTAAGGCGAATACCACTGCCGCCAATTCAAGGTCGTGCGTAGGGTATTTCTTTTCATGGACCTTTAATTGTCTCGAGGCGTAGGCAATAACCTTGCCTCGTTGCATCAAGACACGCCCAAGACCTAAATGTGATGCATCGGAATATACTACCATATCATCTGCGCCATCTGGTAAAGTTAATACCGGGGCATGGGTCAATTTTTCTTTGAGTGTTTGAAATGCCCTTTCTTGTTCAACACCCCAGTTGAATTTCTCATCCTTGCGGGTTAACTTGGTTAATGGCGAAGCAATCTTGGAGAAATCTTGAATGAATCTCTGGTAATAACCCGCAAGCCCTAGAAAGCTTCTGATCTCTAAAGGATTTTTCTTAGAATGTCGAGCGAAAACAGTGGAACATCTTCAGCACACTCGAGAAACAATCGAAGGGGGAGAAGACCATCAATGGAAGCCTCCTTGGTCAACTATGTGTATGCCTTACGAGAATCCATTGATGAGATGACATCCATGGAAGAAGCCCTCATTGACCGTATTAATCATTTGACGGTGGGATTAGAGAGTTGCCTCCAAGAAGTCAACCTTTTGCACCAAAGGTTGAATATTCTTGCCATACCTCCCATGGTGCCAATCATCACGCAAGGGAGTTGGAATCTCGTGCCGGAAATCATTATCCCAACCGGATGGAATGACCTTCCTCCGAAACCTCCTCTAGCCGTGTTAAATGGAGTTCCGGTGGTCGTTGCACCTCCTCCACAAGATGTTGTGGAAAATGAGCCCGCCTTCTTTCTCCCTAGGGAGATTGAGGAATGGCTCAATGACATTTGAGGGGTATCCTCCGGTTTGGAGTTCTAAAAGCCCTTAGACACCGGAAAATCATTTTCGGTTTTTATCATCCTTATCATGTAAACATCTAGGGTAGAACTTCATCGTGATTTAAATTTCCTGCATTTTATGACTATCTATCTTAGGACATTTGTAGTTTTTCATTTTTAGGACTTTTTAATTTTAATTTCTAGGAACTATGTATCTTGCAGTCTTAATGAAGGATGGTTTAAGTTATTATGTGGTGTTTGGATGATGTTATAATGGTTTAACAAACGAGGGAAGATGGAAATTGCCAAAGGGACGTTAAAACCACACAACTTTTCCAGCATTACAGCAAGTGTAGCACGGAGCCGTGCTCATCCCAACACGTCTCGTGCCCATGCTCTGCAGAAAAAAGTCCCAGTTCAGGTAACTGGCCATGGGCCGTGCTCGCTGAGCATGCCCCGTGGCCAGCCTTCTGTTAAATTTTGATACTGGCAATCTGACCACGGGGCCGTGCCCGGACCACACGGGGTCGTGGCCTGACGCCCAATAACAGAAAATCTTGTTTTTCAACACCTTTTATACATTTGAATCAACCTAAAAACTTATTTTTGGGATACATTGAGGACAATGGGTAATTTAGGTGTGGGGGGATGCTAATACCTTGAATCTTGCAAGTCCTAATAACAAGCATTACACAAAACTCTATTGGAACCGCTAATCACCCCGATTTTTTTCAAAAAAAAATTGTTTTTTACTTGTCTTGATTTAATTTGGGAATAACAAGTTCTAAAAAGGTTATATTTTTACAAATTTACAACCGATAGCATCGTGATAAAAAGAACCAAATAAGAAAATTATGAAAAGGCATGACAAATCTAATTAAAATTTGATTATATATACTTGATCACATTATAAACCCATTCCCACAACAAGTGAGTTTTGAGTCTTTATTGAGCATACATGCATATATCTTTAAACTAAATGCTGATTTTTCGTTTCTTGTGTGAATAGCCACTTGGTTCTTACGACTCTAGAACTTGCCAAGACGATACATTCCGGTCCTTACCAACTTGAACCCAAGTAAGTAAATGATAGAGACATTAGGACTAACCCCTTTTCCTTTCAAAACCATTATTTTTCATTTTTTATCACCTACCCAAAATCCCCCTAGTTAACCCCTTTGAGCCTAAACCTTTTCATTTCAAAACCCACAAAACAAACACCCATTACCCACCAAAACCTTTTTCTTTTCAAACCCCTTTTGTTTTAGTAAAAAACTCGGTTATCTTGTGACACATAAAAAAATGAAAGTCTTGCAATAAACAAACAAGTTCCTCAAAGAAATCTTGTTTGAATATTCTTAGTTTGAATAAAAGTCACAAAAATAAAAGTTTTACGACGACCGACGCTTTTTAAGCTTTTCGCCATTTTTACTAAACACTAACCAAAAACCACCTACCCTTAGCCCAAGCCTAACCCTTCCCCAAGTCCTCTTGATATTTACAAAGGTTTATAGTTAAAAAGGAGGAGGATTGATCGCTTGGCAAGCATATGGTAGAAGTAAGTTCCATGACTGATCTCGAGTGTTTCACAAAAATACACAAATCGGCCGAGTGTTGAGTGATCTCCCATGAGGTATGTGAACTTGTATATAAATGGAATTTTAAAGAGGCATGTTACGCCCAAATAAATAATTTTTCTTATAAAATGTTCTAAATAAATCATAACGAATAGGATTGTAAATAAAATAAAAATAAAAACTTAATAAAGATCTTGGATTCCCGACACTCAAGATAAGCCCAAAACTTCTCCTCTACCTCTTCCATTTGGGTGTGTAAGCCACATATTAAAGACTTTTGCTTGAGGACAACAAAGATTCAAGTGTGGGGGTATTTGATGTATGTAAAATCCAACATATAAATTACATCAAATGATGCATAAAAGTAAACCTTTTTTAGTAGTAATGTTGGAAAAAGCGTGTTTCTTTCTTCCTTTTGAATTTACAGGACCAAACGAGCTTAAAAGAACAAAAGGAGCAAATAAGTAGCCAAAACCAATATAAATACCAAAAGAAGGAATAAACGTGACATCCCGACCCCTCGGCAGCATCTCACAAAGCAAAAACAAACAGAGCCTGACCACGGGGCCGTGCCCAGCTGGGCATGGAGCGTGGTCAGGAGCTTGCACAAAAGACAAACCTGTAGAAGCTTCCACGCCCACCACGGGGGCGTGCCCAGCTCAACACGGGGCGTGGTCAACGCAAAGATACGCAGAATCTTGATAGTACAACAAAGAGTTGACCACGGGGCCGTGCCCAGGAGACACGGGGTCATGTGGGGCGCTCTGCTGACACTTGCAATAAATGAAGGAAGAGAAGATGCTGGGCACGAGGCATGCCCGCTGGACAAGGGGCCGTGGCCAGAACTCTGTTCAGGCTATAAATAGGGGTGGTTGGTTCACTTGAAAGGTATCCCTTGGCAAACCACTACTCTCCCACTTTGCCACCACTCCACCACCACCACTACAACACCAACACCCACCACCATCATCCATCATCCATCTTTAGACTATGTAGTAGTCTCGGGATCCAAGATTGATTGTAAGGGTTCTTGCCAATCAAAGGCCATGTTTGGTTAAGCCTCTTACATCACTTGGTGAAGACAAGTCTTTTATGTATTACTTTTGATTTTTAATCTTTAGGCACTTTTTATTTGGGTTTATATTAATGACCTTAATAACTAGTTTCTTATGTTAAAGGTGAATTTTTCTTATCATTTTCTCGTGGTGTCTTGAGTTACTTTACTGTCTATATAAAGTAAAAGATGTCATCATTCGTGTCTTTACGATCTATATAAAGGCACGTTGACTGCCTGATCGGGGTTTGGGGAATGGTTTGGTAAACTTCTTGTCTCATTTAGTGTATAGATCCTGCGAGGACCTGGTTCAAGGTTACTAGGACCTCCTTCAATACTTACTGGTATTGGATAGCGGGGGTGCGAATAGCTTGAATCCCTCATATGTAAACTACTATTAATACTTTAAACCGGCTTCTTGGGATTGTATCCTTGCTGACTCAAACCACTTAGCTGAGGGTAACGTCACCTTCAAAAGAGGGGCCTACCACTTTTCGCATTAATAACTTACTTAATTGTCTTTCAATATTTCGACCTTTTGGGATTGTATCCCTACTGACTCAAACCACTGGGTTGAGGGTAACGTCACCTTCAAAAGAGGGGCCTACTACTATAACTAAGATAATCTCTTAAAAAGTCCGAAAGTGCGAAAATCATCAAAGGATACATTAAAGACGAGTTGGATCCAAGTGATTCTATCTTGTCTATTTGTTTTTATTTTATTTATCTTTTCATTTTTAGTTTTATTTTTATGTTTCAAACTTTTCTCAAAAATTTAGATTGATTAGACATTGAGGATAAACCGGTACTAAAAGCTCTTGTGTCCTTGGACGACCTCGGTATCTTACCAACACTATACTACGCTCACGATGGGTGCACTTGCCCAAGTGTATGTTTAGTGTTAGTATAATATCGTGTTTTATAAATTTAAAACTTGACTAATGCGTAAAATGTGCTTAAAATATTAATAAAATCTTATCACACCTAACCCACACCAGCTGTCTTCGGTACATCTTCTTCTTTGACCTTCAATTGATGATATCCCGACCTCAAATCAATTTTTGAGAACCAACTCGCGCCTTGTAGTTGGTCAAACAGTTCATTGATTCTCGGGAGTGGGTATCGATTCTTCACCGTAAGTTTATTTAACTCCCGGTAATCGATACACATACGCATACTCCCGTCTTTCTTCTTTACGAATAATACCGGTGCACCCCACGGGGAAACGCTCGACTGTATAAACCCTTTATCGAGTAAATCTTGTATTTGCGACTTTAATTCTTGAAGCTTCGATGGTACAAGCCTATACGGCGCCTTAGCTACCGGCTTTGCACCCGGAACCAATTCGATTCCGAACTCCACTTCACGTTCAGGCGGTATTCCCGGTAAATCCTTCGGAAATACGTTGTCAAACTCTCGTACCATCAGTACGTCCCCAATCTTCGGCGATTCTTTCTCCGAATCACATGTGTAAATCAAATACGCCTTACACCCATGTTGAATGAGTTTATGGGCTTCCATCATCGAGCACACTATGGGATTACCACTCTTTTCCCCATAAATAGTAACATGCTTTCCGCTCGGAGATGTTAGTTTTATCTCCTTACGGAAGCATATGACTTTAGCGTGATGTCAAGACAACCAATCCATCCCGACGACCACTTGGAATTCCCCCATCGACATAGGTATCAAATCTACTGAGTATTCTTTATCATCAATACTCAATTTGCAATCCCGACACATAGCACAAACAATAAAACTCTTGTTATTACCTATTTCTACTTCTAAAGGCATAGGTAACTTTGTTAACACAAATGAAGGATGTCGAATAAATCCATGTGAAACAAAAGATTTATTCGCACCCATATCAAATAAAATACGTGTGGGAATAGAATTTATGGCCAATATACCTGAAACCACATCAGGTTCAATCTTGGCTTCTGCCGCAGTTAGATGAAAGGATCTGGCCTTTGATCTTGGAGTTTCCGTTTTCGTGTCGGTTACTTCCTTCTTTCCTACCAATTCTAGACAATCTAATTTCTTGTGGCCCGGTTGGTAACATTTATAACAAACCGACACCTTTCGGGGGTAAATTGAAGTCGCATGCCCCGTTTTCCCGCATATAACACAAGGTTTATCTTTGGAATAACATTCGCCTTTATAAGCCTTGCCACATCTCTTGTAACTAGGCAATCCCCCTTTCACATTCGTTTTCTTTGGGGATTCCGTCATCCTTGATTTCTTCGTGGGGCTTGGATTTGCATCCAATGCCCTCCTTTCTCCTCTCTCCACTTGCTTCTTCAATTCTATCTCTCGTTCACGAGCGGTGTTAATGATTTCAGTGAGAGTTTCATACTTTGAGGGAGTCATAAACTCCCGGTATTCGGCACTCAATATATAATAATAATAATAATAATAATAATAATAATAATAATAATAATAATAATAATAATAATAATATATCTGTTGCTCTTCAGTCTGCACCAGCTCGTCACAAAACCTTAGCTTATCAAGGAATATTCTCGTAATCTTGTCGATTGTTTCACCCTTTTGTCTCAACTGGAGGAACTCCTCCTTGATCTTGTTGATGATAGCTTTAGGGCTATGATGTTTAAAGAATGGCGCCTTAAACTCATCCCATGTCATGTTCCTTGTCACCTCAACCCCTTGTTCTTTCTTGAGGTTATCCCACCAATCCTTCGCTTACCCCCTAAGTTGACCCGTACAGTAAGCTACAAAGTCGCTTACGTCACAGTGGGTCCGTTTTCAACGTCACTTAAGTTTAGATCATACTCATTACTTAAGTTTAGATCATACTCGTTACGAGACTCTAAACAAGTTGACGACCTTGTTTTCATCCTTTTTGAGGATTCGCTCGCAAGCGGTACACTCGCCCATTTGCTAGAGTACCTCGCCACTTCTCAACAATGAATAAATTGTAACATGCCTTTCATTTTTTCTTGATATGTAGTAAAAGCTCTCGCCAGGAAATCAGCTTCGGTTTCACCGCTTTTTGGGGTGTTCTTGATGTTTTGGTAGTAACCTTAAAGAAGGTGATGGCAATATTTATTTCATGCTGCTTTGACGAGAGATATTCATTCTTCCGATAGAACTTTCATTTAAGCGTTTCGTGAAAAAGATCGTTTATCCGATCCCAATAATCGTTTTGGTGTTGATTTGTACCTATTTAAAAAACGACATACTAGAAAATATATATATATATATATATATATATATATATATATATAACACTAAGAAACTCTATATATATATACTTTAGAAAATAAAATATAAATATCGATAATGGGTTCTCCGATACATGTATCCAAGATTATGTTAAAACCACTTCTTCATCGGATGTCCGTTTTACTGCAATTTGGTCACCGACTTGGGCCTTCCCTCCTCAATATTCTTCTGATGGCTTCTCTTTTCGAGCCGACGGTTCACAATATCTTGCGGTTGGGTTTCCTGCACAGAGTCGGGTGTAGGGTCCGTTAGGAACGGGTTGTTGGTGAGAGATCTTTGGTAGTGGAATTAAGACGGTAATATAGGGTGTTGTTGGTCAAAAGGATATTGCGGATAAAACAACCTCGCTCAAAGATTCACGTACGCCACTATGTCGGGTGAGTTACCCGGAATTTGTAGAGTACGGTTTTGAGGCGGGCTAGGATTCGGTGTTTCGGTTGGCCATACGGGGGGTCAAAGGAACGGTTGTGGGATACATTTTCTTTTTTATAAAAGTAGAAGAATTTGTATAAATTTTGAAATGAGGTAGAAGAGAACTGGGAAAAATGGTTGAATATGGTTTGATTTATATAGAAAATGATTAAAGTTACTTTTATAAAAAACTTTTTTTTAATTTAAAGTCTTTGCCAACCACTATAATCTCAAAACCCAACCACACATCGCCATATCGCCTTCACCTTTGCCCCCACGCTGGTCAGAATCCTCAAGCCCAATTCCCCACGCCACCTTTAAGCCCTACCACGGGGTGGTGTTCCGGGGGTAGATGGGATTCCCACGCCCCTTTTCAAGCCTCACTTCATCCAGTCTTAGGCTGTATGGTATGCAATGGAGCTCTTAGGGGGTTCTATTGCACCACCTCAGCGCCACCTCAACATAGGGCTCCATTACCTTTTCCAATAATACATAAGCAATGGAATAAAGCCCCTCTAATCATTACTCAATCATTTATTTTTATTTTTATTTTTTTGTGTTATTGTAAAAAATAAAGTAAAAAATAAATTACCATCTTAAAAAAATTATATAACACAACATATCAAATACAAAATACATGGTGTGTTGCAATAAAACATAAAAAACTGAAATTTAAAATATTAAAACTAAAGGCACGAAATTTAAATAAAAACGACAACACATTGTTCTCAAAATTCTACAAGCGTGTTTCACAAAATTTTCCAAGACGCAACGTTAGAAAACTGAGTGTTGTGCCGTATTTGGTACTCGTTAGGGGTCGCAACAATCGCTTCATCCTCAAGTAAACCCTCTTTGTGGTTTAACGCATTGATATAACACATCTCGAATTTTGTACCCTTTGCTCGTAGAAGCAAAAACCTTCTAAATATTGCATTACTATGACAAAGATTTATACCCACATGTTGATGGAATGTGGACTTAACTGTATTCCAAAATTAATGCGAATCTGAATTCATCCCTAGCTCGACGGCATCCACCCAACTTGTGGCCAAAGCAATATCCTTTTGCTCGATCCAACGTCATTCCATTTTAAAACTCAATAGAGAGGATTTTGAGAGTAGAGAATGAAGAGTGAGTTGGGGTAAACAAATAAGTGGGTGTGTGTGTTTGTGTTAATATATATGGAAAATAAAAAAGATTGATTTTTTTAAATATGATCTTTCAACTGTCACTTTTCAACATGGCCCACCCAAAAGCCTTGTGCTTGCATATGTTCAATAACGCCTGGGGAAATGGTGGGGGGGGGGGGCGCTATTGCTTGTTTTTGGCTGAGGTGGATGGGGCGCCAATCCATATCACATAGCCTTGCTGTTTTGAAATGTCTATTTTTATTTACATCTCGATATATATTACTTTAAAACCGAGCTGTATAGTGATGTACAAGTAATCAAAGAACAAACATGCATGTTATCAAATCTACCTTACATTTAGTTTTTTCCCCTAATTTGACGTTGTTTACCCTCTTCGTTATTTTAATAATACAATGTAATGTTTTATACAATTTCAAATTCGAATATAATTTGTTTTTATATACGTTTCAATGAATATTCTGTTCAAAATCGACAGCATAAAATATAATTGATTGTTTTTGTTCTTTACCATGATGAACAGAACGAATACCACCCGAAAAACTTTGGTATCGGCATTATTTTTTGTTTTTATGGTTTCTATTATAATTTTTGTTGAAACTAGAGTTGTATTCACAATAGATTATCTTTTTGGCACCGTAGGTGATGTATAAAAAATATACATCTTTTAACGTCAAACCTACCCCCGTTTGTGCGAAAACTCTGTTTTTCATCGATTTTGGAACTCATTTGAATTATTTGTGAAAATAGTAGTCCAGGCTGCGACACAGGGGAAACGAAGGCCTTTGGAGCAAAATTGACGAGATCTGCCAAACTGCTAGATATGGCACAATCTTGTGTCCCACAATGCACGATCATGCCCGATCACCAACAGTCTAGCACCATCATGTCAACACATACACGAGCCATTTTGAACAATTCCCTAATCACACACAATCTTACCTCCCCTTTGCACGATCGTGTCCGACCAAAATCACCTCAGCACTGCTAGTGTTAGATCTTGTCGACGTAATTACTGGGCAAAATTGAAGACACCGATCATGCGCTGCCTCGGGAAAATTGAGCATGATTTATAAAAAAACAAAAGCAAACAAGATCGTCAAAAGAACAAGAAAGATTGTACGTGCCCACACACGATTGTGCGCACGCTGTACACTTTCGTCAAATAGATTATAAAACTCTCTATCCTTCATTCATTCGAGATAGGGGATGGGTGTTAACTAGAGAATAATATGAACTAGTTTCGATGGGTTTTCTGGTGGTGGTGGGTGGGAGGCGACGTGGAGGCAGAAAATGGTTGAGGTTTGTTGCCAGCGCCATCGTTGGTTTCCTAAGAAGAAGAAGAAAAAGGTGGGGGTGGAAATTCAATAATAGAGGGGGCCCCACTTAAACTTTTAATAATATTTTTAGAATAAGGATTATTTTGTCATTTCACTCTCATTTAACTGAGAAAACCACTCTTCATCCACTTTACATAATTACATTTTTCGTCCTTTATGTTTGTATCGGATTGCAATGGGTACCCTTTAACTTCAATAATTACACTCACAATCCTTTATTTGGAATACCCGTTACACCTTTCGTCATTTGGCACTAACTAGGTTAAAATTTTAAGTTAAGTCTATTCCTGTGAGAGTGATTTGTAATTTTATATGTTTTACTTAAAAATATATATTTGTAAAAAGGAAAAGCAATATATATAGTAAAAAAATAAAAAAAAAATTTTTAGATTTTTGGCTACAAAAAGTAGCGATTTGAACATAAAAAATAGTAAAAAAATAAAAAAAAAAATTTTAGATTTTTTTTAGATTTTGTTTTGATTTTTTAGGTTTTTTGGGGGTTTAGTTTTTAGCATTTTAGCTTGGGGTGGGGGGGGGGGGGGGTTTAGGTTTTTGGGGGGTGGGGGTGGGGGGTTTAGGTTTTTGGGGGGGGGGGGGGTTAGGTTTTTTTTAGGTTTTTTGAGGGTTTTAGTTTTTAGCATTTAGCTTGGGGGGGGGGGTTAGGTTTTTTTTTTTTGGGGGGGGGGGGGGAGGGGTGGGGGGTTTAGGTTTTTGGGGGGTGGGGGGTGGGGGTTAGGTTTTTTTTTAGGTTTTTTGAGGGTTTTAGTTTTTAGCATTTAGCTTGGGGGGGGGGTTAGGTTTTTTTTGGGGGGGGGGGTGGGGGGTTTAGGTTTTTGGGGGGTGGGGGGGTGGGGGTTAGGTTTTTTTAGGGTTTTTTTAGGTTTTTTTAGCTATTTTAGCTTGTGTTCACATTGGTTCTCGCGGTTCTCGCAATAAAGGTGGTTCTCGCATGAACCTTACCCTATATATATATATATATATAAACCAAACACTCACAAATACACACACTCTCAAAACTCTCTAAAAACCCTAAAACCTAATCTCCTCACCACCACTCCCGTTGCCTGCCATCACCACTCGAGCCGCCGACCACCACCTAATCTCCTCACCACCACCACTTCAGTCGCTTGCCACCACTTCCAGTCTCCATTCTCTGTCCAAATCGCCACACCGCAGCGGTCGCTGTAGTAGCCGACGACGATTTGTGCTGTCACACCCCAACCGATGGCGGAAACATCGAGGTGCGAGCACTAAGCGTTAAGATTGCTCAGGAGATTCCATAACACTAAGGGGGTGTTTGTTTTTTCAGAAAAACCTCTTCTGACCTCTTATGTCTGCATCGCGCAGACCACGCCCAGACGTTTAGCTCTACAGGCCGTTTGTTTTTTAGAAGACATTTCATTAAAAAATGTCTTCAAACCTCTGCGCGTCCTCTTCTCCACGAAGACATGGTCCAATGTCTTCCCACCTCTTCCAACCATCTTTCCACCCCTCTCTCCTAATCTCTCCACGCACAATCCTAAACCGTAATTACCCAGTTTACATTTCTTCATTTTCCCCAAACACCAACCAATCTAATTAAAGATTCAAACTTTATAATAGTATATCACCAACCCATCACTTCGAGACCCACCATTCCATCTTTTCAATTTGACTTTTGTGTTGTTGTTTTGGAGTTTATGATTGGTAAGGAAGGATCCTCAAATTTGTAGCTAGGGCTCGAAATTAGGATAAGAGGAAGAGACTGCATATATTTAAGTTTGGATTTTTTAGTATTTGAACAAAAGTGTTTAAAACATCTGACCGGGATATTGGAATGGATCCTGTACATGAGAATATGCATTCATCCTCATCCTCTGACCCAGATGAAGACGAACAGATATCATCGATTGATCTGGAGTCATACCCACTTGATATCATTAGAAAGAATATGTGGAGAAGATTTGGGGGAAAATGTTGATTTTGGGAGAAGAGATTGGGAAAAAAAAACAAACACTCTTTTTGTTACACTTCACAGACATTCGGTCCACCTCTTCTCGTGCAGACATTTGCAGATGTGGTCCGCAGACTGCAGACCTTTTGCATTTGAAAAAACAAACACCACCTAAATATTTTGATAGAAATTAAATTGATTTCATGCATTGTCTAAACCATACAACCATCACAATAAGTATCAAATTACATCAGCAAATATTGTCTCAAAGTTTCTAGATTAGCTACGTGACGTTTCTAGGCATCATCCTAGCTTGATTCAATTAGATCCCATAGCATCCTATCAGCCTGCAACATGTATTAAAATATCAATACAAAGTATTGGCGAGTATACAAGTTTGAATAATAGCATAATAGGTTAAAACAACTCATATCCATATGACCATATGTAAATGTAACAAAATAGTTTCAGCCGTGCTAGTGTCGCAGTCCACGCAGTGATAGCCCAAGCATCCCGATGCTTTAGTGTTTACCCAAGACTCATGGTAAACTAGAATCCTCCTAACAATACCCCTCGAGAATAATGGGAGAGGTGCATCTCCTATAGCGCTACTATTGATAAGGCGGAACTACACACTCTGGATTAAACGTCACATAGCACAAAGAATCAAGAATCAAGAATCACAAGTTTCACATACACGTAGGATAGAGTTTAGGTTCAAAAGTTTCAAGTATCATAGCTTATAGAATACATGTTACATCCCAAAGTTTAAAACAAAAAGGGATCGAGTATACTCACACTGATTGCTTAACAGTGTAGACTGTTATTGGATCAAAGGGAGCTCTTTTAGAATTAGCCTAATTATATTACAACAGATAAGAGTCGGGCAGAATAACGAGATTGCGCAAAGTATCAGAACAGTCACCGGATCGGATGGCTGTCCGATCGGATTGCCAGTCGATCGGGTGACTTAGTGTAAGTGGGGAACGAGTGGCTTTTCCGATCGGATGGCTGTCCAATCGGTGGTCACCCGACCCAAGTGTCAAGTTTGCTGATTAAGAGCTTTAGTTACCTTGACCGGGTGGCTGCTCGATCGGATGGCTATCCGATCGGGTTGTCACTTGATCGAGATTCCCAAAGTTCCAACTTTCTAAAAAATGTTTCTAAGTGTTGAAAGGTCATGAGGCTAGTGTCACCCGATCGGGTGGCTGTTCGATCGGATGGCTATCCGATCGGGTTGCCGCTCGATCGAGTGATCCTCGTCTCGTTCTTGACTTGTAACATTTCTATGTTTCATGATTAACGATGAAGGCGCGGTACGTATTGAGATAATGGTAAACTCATCTGCACACAACCTTTCTGATCGGAATGGGTCAGTTAACTGTCCGCGATAGTGTTTATGTCAAAATCCATATTCCGACCATCATTTTCCGGTAGAAATCCATCTCTAAGCCGACTCCAGACTAATAATCAAGTCTACAGCCCGTTCAGAGTTGGATTCACCCGTATAAAGTAAAAGTTTGAAGAAAAGATGAAAATAACACCAGTTTTATTATGAAAGATCCTTGATCTAGCTTAGTTTTGATGAAAATACATGGAATCCCTTAGATCTCAGCTAGGTCTTACCAAGGATGACCTCATATAGTAGTTTGTACAAACCACCATGATGTCATCATCCTCAAGATCTCACATCTGAGAGATTTCACGGTGAAAAGTGTGATTTCAAGGGTGAATCATGTAGAGAATGAAATGTAGATCAAGAAAGTACAAGGATCTAGCTTAAAATGTACCGAAATCGACGAGAAAATGAAGAAATGTAGTGTGCGTGCGTCTGGTCCAGCGGGGTTGTCACATCAGGGAATAAAGTGATGTGACAGATCTATTTATAGTGTCAGAGTGTGTGAAGAGGGGCGGTGTGAACGGATGGGATGGTGGTCCGATCGAGTGACCATCCGGTCGGGTGGTCATCCGATCGGGTAGGTATCCAATCAGGTGGTCATCCGATCGGATTGCGCCTCGGTCAATCCACCTTTTCCGCATTCCTGTCCTTTATTCGTTTTGAGAGTTAGATTTAAGCGTTGCATATTATGTGGTAACAAATTAACTAGAATACATCACAAACACCAAAAGTTTCCAAGTTTCTTAGATTCCGCCAGTGACAAGACTCTAGTCTCTCGTTCAACCAAGAATCAAGTTTCACGAGTCTAAAGATTCAAGCACCAAATATGTATCAAGAGTTGAGAATCACAATTTCTCAAGTATCAAGAATCAAGAGTCTAGATTTCCAAGTATCAAGTAGCAAGAATCAATCATAAAGAATCTAGATTCCATAGTATTAAGAGTCAAGTGTCTAGATTAAGCATCAAGTATCAAGTATCTAGATTTAAGTGTCAAGTCTCATAGTAATAAGTATCAAGAATCAAGTATCTACAATGAAGAATCAAGCATCATAGTGTTAAGCATCAAGTATCAATAAGATTCATACCAATAGTGTCAAAGTATCAACATCACATGATTACAGGGACTAAAATTGATAATTGACAAAAGTTCAGGGACTAATCCTGCCAAGAGCCTAAAATTTAGGGACGCTGGGCGTTACAGTCTCCCCTCCTTTAGGAGATTTCGTCCCCGAAATCTTAGAAGAAGACTGCTCAAAGAGCTGCGGATACTTAGTCTTCATATCACTTTTCAAGTCCCAAGTGAATTCGGCGCCACGCTTTCCTTCCCATCGAACCTTGACTATGGGAATCTTGCTGCGCCTCAGACGCTTGACAGCTTGATCCATGATTTCGACTGGTTTCTCCACTAATTGCACAGCTTCATTTATTTGCAAGTCCTCAAGGGGAACCTTCAGTTCCTCGTCGGCTAAGCATTTACGTAGATTAGATACGTGGAACACTGGATGCACGTTGTTTAGCTCTTGTGGCAAGTCGAGTTTGTACGCCACCTTGCCAATCCTTTCAAGTATCACGAAAGGACCTACATAGCGAGGAATGAGCTTTCCCTTCTTACCAAAACGAACTACTCCCTTCCAGGGAGATACCTTGAGAAGAACTCGGTCACTAACAGCAAATTCCAGAGGCTTCCGCCTATTATCAGCATAGCTCTTTTGTCTGCTCCTAGCTTTGATCAAGTTATCACAGATCTGGAGAATCTTATCCGTTATCTCTTGAATGATTTCAGGGCCAGTAAACTGCTTGTCACCAATCTCATGCCAGCTGAGAGGAGATCGGCACTTGCGGCCATACAAAGCTTCGAAAGGAGCCATCTAAATACAGGAATGATCGCTGTTGTTGTACGAGAACTCAATCAATGGTAAATGTACATCCCAGTTACCACCAAATTCGATGACACAAGAAAGGAGCATATCCTCTAGGGTTTGAATAGTACGCTCGGTCTGTCCGTCCGTTTGAGGATGAAAGGCCGTGCTAAGATTCAAGTGCGAACCCATAGCGGACTGAAATGTTTGCCAAAGACGCGAAGTAAAACGACCATCACGGTCAGAGATTATGTCAAGAGGTATGCCATGACGGCATATAATCTCATCGGTATAGATTCGAGCAAGTTTCTCCACTCTGTAATCTTCACGAATAGGAAGAAAGTGGGCTGATTTGGTTAAACGATCGATAATCACCCTGATACTATCGTGACCTTTAGAGGTACGGGGTAGTTTGGTAATAAAGTCCATAGCAATGCTATCCCACTTCCAAACTGGGATCTTAGGTTGTTCCAAGAGTCCAGAAGGACGCTAGTGTTCAGCCTTTACCTTTGAGCAAGTAAGGCACTTAGACACATATACAACAATGTCCTTCTTAATGCCAGGACACCAATAAGTCGTACGCATATCCTGGTACATCTTATCAGCACCTGGATGGATGGAGTAACGAGATTTGTGAGCCTCACTCATAATGAGCTCACGGAGGTTATCGCGATCTGGCACCCAAATGCGATTGAGATAGTACTGAAGACCATCAGATTTAGTTTCGAGCTGATTAACGTTAGCGCCGAGAACTTCAACAGATAGACTTCCTTCATTAGCAGACGAATACTGAGCTTCACGAATACAAGCATGCAGATCACTAGAGATACAAATAGCCTTAAATTGAGTTTTACGACTAAGGGCGTCGGCCACTACATTCGCCTTGCCAGGATGGTAGCGAATTTTGCAGTCGTAGTCGTTTAGTAATTCCACCCAACGCCTCTGTCGCATGTTCAGTTCTTTTTGGTTAAAGATATGTTGAAGACTCCTGTGGTCAGTGAAAACCACGCACTTTGTACCATACAGGTAGTGTCGCCAAATCTTTAACGCAAAAATAACCGCACCTAGATCTAGATCGTGAGTAGTATAGTTCTTCTCATGTACCTTGAGCTGACGAGAGGCATAAGCAATAACCTTGTCCCGCTGCATGAGGACACAGCCCAATCCACGGTTCGAGGCATCACAATATACCACGAAGTCGTCATTGCCATCAGGTAGAGTCAACACAGGAGCATTGCATAACAAGTTCTTAAGAGTCTGAAAGGATTCCTCTTGTTCGGGACCCCAAACAAAAGGTTTCTCCTTTTGGGTTAGAGTGGTAAGAGGAACAGCGATTCTAGAAAAATCTGCGATGAATCGACGGTAATAACCCGCCAATCCTAGGAAAGAACGACTCTCAAACACGGACTTAGGCGTACACCAATTCTTCACTGCCTCGATCTTAGAAGGGTCAATATGAATTCCTTGCTTACTAACGACATGACCGAGAAATTATACTTCATCAATCCAAAACTCACACTTAGAGAATTTAGCATACAAGCGTTCACCACGTAAGAGTTCAAGCATAAGACGTAAATGACGAGCATGATCAGTTTTAGAATTAGAATAAATAAGAATATCATCAATAAAGACTATCACAAATCGAGCCAAATAGGGTTTACACACATGATTCATAAGGTCCATGAACACGGCGGGTGCGTTAGTCAGACCAAAAGGCATGACCACGAACTCATAGTGTCCATAACGAGTACAAAAAGCGGTCTTAGGAATATCATCCTCGAGTACCCGAAGCTGGTGATAACCAGAATAGAGATTGATTTTAGAGAAACAGGACGCGCCTTGTAGTTGGTCAAATAGGTCATCAATACGAGGGAAAGGGTAACGATTCTTCACAGTAAGCTTATTTAGTTCACGATAGTCGATACGCATGCGGAAGGAACCATCCTTCTTCTTTACAAATAAAACAGGAGCACCCCACGGGGAGGCACTTGGATATCGAGCAGTTCCTGTAGCTGGCTAGATAATTCTTGCATCTCGGAAGGTGCAAGACGATAGGGAGCCTTGGCGGCAGGAGTCGCACCAGGTACTAAATCAATACGAAAGTCGACGGATCTAGGAGGAGGAAGACCAGGAAGATCTTCAGGAAAGACATCAGTGAAATCACACACCACTGGAACGTCACTTATGTTCTTCCCCTTGCCCTTTTGTTCCACCACGTGGGCCAAGAAGGCAGGGTTCTGTTTACGTAAGCATCTGCTCGCCTGTGTGCATGACATCACCCTTAGCCCTTTTGAAGGTCGGTCTCCATAGACGTTCAAAGTATCACCTGACGGAAGAGGTAGACGAACAAGCTTCTCGTTACAAACAATCTCAGCATGATTCTTACGTAACCAGTCCATACCGATAATAACATCAAAACTACCCAAACGTATGGGTATGAGATCAATAGAGAATACGTGATCATTAAGAATCAGGGAACAATCACGCACAATAGAATTAACAAGGACCGACTTACCGTTTGCGACCTCAACAGAGAACGACTCAGGTAACTTAGAGGGTGTACAGTTTATCAAAGACTCAAATTCCATGGACACAAAGCTTTTATCGGCACCAGTATCAAATATAATCGAAGCATAAAGATTGTTCACAAGAAACGTACCATTGATAACGTCATTGTCATTACGAGCCTGATTAGCATTAAGGTTGAACGCTCGTCCACGAGCGGCTGGTTGCTGGTCCTGGTTCAGCTGAGGGCACTGGTTACGGAGGTGAGTAGTATCTCCACACTTGTAGCATGCACGAACAACATTGACCGGCTTTGGGTTCTGCAGGGGAGCTGGAAGAGCTGCTTGAGCTGCCTGAGCTGGGACTTGTTGAGCTGGCGGTGCAGGGTTAGTTTGACAACAATAGGGAGTCGTGTGTCCATAGCGGTTGCAGTTGGTACACAAACGACATGCAAAAGCAGCAGGATGATGAAAGTCGCAAGTGGTACACTTTGGATGAAGACGAGTGTACTGTTTCTTAGCTTCAGGAGCAGCAGGGTTAGCAGCAGCAGTTGCAGGAGCAGGTTTAGCAGCAGGGTTTGCAGCAGGAACAATTGCATTGCATCTTGAACCCTGAGATTTCCTTTTCTTGTTCTTGCTGCCACTTGGCTGCTGGGTAACCTGGTTTGCAAACTTAGAAGAAGCAGAGTTAGCAAACTGCTTATCACGCACATGGTTGTTGTTGAGACTAGCTGCAAGACGGTAGACTTCCTCAATAGTTTCCAGTTGAGCTGCTTCAATAGAATCACGCATAGCAGGGGGTAGACCATTGATGTACTTGGTTATCATTCGCTTAGGAGTAGAAACCAAGTGAGGAACGATCAAACTGAGCTGCTTAGAACGGGTAGTATAAGCCAGATTTTCATCACCAATCTGCTTTAAGTGCCAGAACTCCTCTTCAAGCTTCAATTGTTCATGAGGAGGGCAGAACTTGAGCATTATTAGTTCACGCACCTCGGCCCATGGAAGAGCATAGGCTTCTTCATTTGATCAGATGTTTCTCTCATTCGACCACCATTCCAACGTTCTGCCTTGAAACATCTTGGTTGCACTCCTAGTCTTTAGATGATCTGGGCACTCACTGTTAATGAAGGTAACTTCAATACTGTCGAACTACTCGAGCATAGCAGTCACCCCATCACTGCCCGTGAAAGACTTAGGGTTGCAAGAGATGAAATGCTTATAGTTGAACTTAGTAGGCTTTTGCTTCTCGGCCTTTGAGTCCACAGATGATGGAGGAGTGTTTGATCCCTGGATCTCAGAGACATTCTTTGGCACGACTCGAGCGATCTGGTCGGCCATGAATGACATCATCTTTTTCTGAGACTTTTCCCTGGATCTCTTGAGAGTGTCGGATAACTTTCGAGAAGACATCTAAAAGATCCAACATGAGGATCGTATAAGTCTAGATTCACGAAGCCTCACATTATAGATTCATACACAAAAGACTAAAACTCAACAAGATTCACAAGATTCACATAGATACCGCAACCCACGACCTTCGCATGGCACGTTGTACAAAGTTTGGCAACGTGACAGACGCGCTTATATATAGGAAGTACCAGCGGCGCATCCACCACGCTTCGGACGCTTCGTTTCTGCCTCGTACTCGGTGTCATGTTACGTGTCGCAAAAATACTCATCATCATAGATTCACAAAGATTCCAATAGATTCATTAGATTCAATAGACTCAATATATCCAATAGATTAAATAGACTCACATAGGCTCAATAGATTTAATAGATTCACATAGTTTCAATAGACTCAATAGTTTCACTTAGATGCAATCGTCAATACGATCCCACATGGCACGTGCTACGAAAGTTTGGCAACATGACGGAAGCACTTATATATAGGAAGTACCAGCGGCGTATCCACCATGCTTCCACCATGCCACGTCCGTCTCGTCATCGGTGTCATGCTTTGTTAACCCCCACATTAGATTTCACCACTTCTCGTAACATAGATTAACCAGATAGATTCAGCCACATAAATTAACCAGATAGATTCAATCACTCAAACCCGAGTCCACAAAACTACGAACTTCACTTAGCGCATGGTACGAAGGTTTGGTAGCATGCCAGAAACGCTTATATATAGGAAGTACCAGCGGCGTATCCACCACGCTTCGGACATGCCACTTCCGCCTCGTCTTCGGCGCTAGGCTACATTTTATATTTTGTTACCCAAAACAACAGATGCATAGTCTACACATAAATTTCACATAGTTTACATGAGTAGTTTCCATAGCTTATATTTCAACATCCTAATCACTGGTCTGCAAACACTAAATTTTGCATGGCACTTGGTACGAAAGTTGGTAACATGCCGGAAACACTTATATATAGGAAGTACCAGCGGCGTATCCACCATGTTTCAGGCACGTCACTTCTGTCTCGTATTCCATGCCATTTTTCATTTAGCATCTCACAATCACAAAAATACATCGATTCATCAGATAGATTCACATAGCATCATGATTCCCATATAGATTGAACAAAACTTCATAAATTTAGTTTGATCCTGAGATTAGAGTTAATGTTTTAGATTGCGGACATACGTGTGAGTAGTATAAAAGCGTACCAAAATGGATGAAGAATCAAGTTAAACCACATACATAAAACCGAGATAACATAAAAGACAGGCTTATAAAACATAGGATTGTTCTGGGTAGAGGAACTGTGACTAACCAAAGTGATTCGAACCCCTTTCAAATTAAGGTAACGTGTCTTGACTTACTTAGACAAATACGTCATCGATGTTAGGCCTACAATATTCGTCCTTTTAGTCATTCCACGTCCCCAATTGATGGGAAGTTTCGAGACTTTGGCGAGACATAAAAAAAATCAAGGAGTGGGACTAGTCATCAAGGTCTGAGTTTCACCTCTATCTTGACAACGTCGTACCCCAACAGCGTTGGTACTTATCTGTCACACCCCAACCGATGGCGGAATCATCGGGGCATGACACTGAGCGAAACAGATTGTCCAGAAGTTTCCATAACATTTATCATTACTATTCAATTTAAATAATACGTCCCATACTGTATCTCAAACAGTAAAATAAATTATTATAGACAAAAATCCAGGCAAATATTCGGTTCCGACAACTCAGATTTAAATGAACAGCAATTGTTTATTTGCTTCTAAAGACCCTTAATTTGACCACTACAGACAACTATTTGTTGGGCTCTAGAGCTTTATTCTAGCCTCGCTTTCCTAGCAGATAAGCATCTTAAACACCTGTCACATACGTTAAAACAAAGTCAATACATAGAATGTAAAGGTGAGCATACAAGTTTGATAATAGCATAATAGAGTTCGAAATAGTTTACGCATAACCAGCACGTACACAGAGGAAAACGAAGCATGTTAATTATCGACATGGATCTATCGATACCAATGACTGCGGGTTGACTGCCCAAGGCAGTTCGCAATACATGATTACCACCGTAATCCATGCAAGTAATTGTCCTTAACAACCCCCGTGTGAACGGCTGCTGAGTCCAAACTATAGTACTATCGTCGTTAAGGCAGGTAGACAGCATTCCACGTGTAAACATAACAACAAGCATTCATTTACTCACGTAATACATGCGATAACGGTTAGCGTTTAAAATGTTGCGTAGTGTGTTCGATGTGATTTCGTATAAGTGACGTATGTAACACCCAAAAGTGCTGAAAGCAAAAAGGGATCGAGTATACTCACAGCGGTTAATGGATTGAAGGGAGCGCTTGAGAGTAGGGTTAGCCTGAATAGTTTGATAGCATAATGATAAGCAATGTGTGAAACGGAAAACAAGTGTTGGAGGGTCGGACAGCTGGTCGATCGGACGGTAGTCTGACCGTTCGGTTGACAGTCCGTTCGGACAGTTGTCCGGTCGGTCGGTAGACCGATCGGATGGCTGTTCGAGTGGATTGTTTCTTCCTTTGAGAAGGATGTGTTTGTGTATGATGGTTTGAATTTTGAAGTTTTCGTTGTAGCATTTGAAAACATTGAAGTATCTTTACCCTTCAGGTCGGTCGATCGGACGGTCGTTCGATCGGTCGGCAACCCGATCGGTTAGGTACTTTTAGCAAGACAAGTTCTCAGCAGGGTGTCACCTGATCGGACGGCTGTTCGATCGGGTGGCACTCCTAGTGCATTGAACATGTTGAAAATCGACTAAGTGTTGAAGTATAGTATCTCATGATCCGAAGAGTAATCCGATCGGACGGTAGTCTGATCGAACAGCTGTTCGTTCAATACTAGTCTTCAAAACAAATTGATTAAGTGTGGGGCCATGTGTTAGCCGATCGGCTGGCCAGTCGATCGGCTAACTGTCCGATCGGCTGGCTGTCCGTTCGGACAGCAGTCCGATCGGTCAGCATCCTGACCTGATCAGCCTGTTCGTCTAACACTTGGTTGTTCTGATTGTTTGTTGTTATATCGAGGTGTTTTGACAACGAGTCGAACCATAGAACCCTCGTTCTTACTTGTTTCTCCTGATCGGACAGGAATCACCCAAATCCGGCCGGTGAACTGTTCGGAACGGAGTTTAACGTTTAACCCGAAATCGGTGAACCTCGTAGATAGAATCAGGATCTTGAGTCATGCAACCACCGGAATGATTAGTAAGTCGGCACAAGCTCCGTCTCTATCGGTTTTGAAGGCATTGAGTGTAAAAGAGTTGAAAGAAAGTTGGAAAAACCATCTTTCACTCCTTTTCACCATGTATATGTTTAGATTTATGAAAGATCTTTGTTTGTTTATGTGGAAATCGGCTAGATCTAAGTGATTCTTGGTAGATTGAGGCCAAAACATGAAGTTCTTCAAGAACACCAAGATGACATCATCCTAGAACACTTGAATCTTGATGATTTCACGGTTAGAAATCAAGATTTGAAAGATAGAAAGGTGTAGGAATGCGTGTAGATCAAGAAAGTACAAGATTTAGGACGAAATCTTACCGGAATCGAGAGAAATCTTGAGAAAAGGATGAGCTAAGCGTGCTGGTCGGTCAGAGGTTTCCAAAAGTGGAAAGGATGACGATGACAGGGGTATTTATAGGATGCCAAATGAGTAAAGTGCTGGCTGATCGGCCAGGCAGCTCGATCGGACAGCCTATCAGACAGCAGTCCGATCGGCTGGCTGTTCGATCGGCTGGTAGCCTGATCGATTAGCTGCACGATTCGAGTGTTCGGTGCGACGATTTTTGATATCTCGATCTCGATTACGATGGATGAGAATACGATAGATTTTCCTATTCAAATTACTTTTAATCCCAACTACTATATCTAACATGCAAGCATCTATATCTCGCACTGTCTTTTCTCCACCAATCATCATGATTCGATTTCGATTGAGTTCGATTGAGTTTCGATTGCGTTTCGATTGATCACCACATATAACATAAATAAATAGGCACAAGTAACACATAAGGCACACACACACGTATAATAACAACCAAAATTCGCGTAGTTCGAGTCTCGAGTTCGATGATGATTAGATTAGTTCGATTACTGATTAATTGACTTTATCGCATTGTTACTTCCTATTATTCACAGTCGTAAAGCGATTCGCATCGAGAAATATACTTCAATTACTTCGATTGTAATTAATTACTCCACATAATACAACTAACATAAACACAAAATAGAGTAACTACTGTCAAAGAAGTCAAACAGGGATTGAGCAGAGAGAGACAGATCGCAATTAGCGATCTTTTCTTCCTTTGACTTCAATCTTTGACTTTGACTTTGACTTTCGGAAACACGGGGTGTTACAGCCTCCCCTTGTTTAGGGAATTTCGTCCCGAAATTAGGCCGGAGCCGTAACAACACCGTGAATCACTTTTGAGAACTTCCTCTCTCTAGACTTTCACTTGAACAGCTGCGGGTACTTTGCCTTCATGTCACTTTCGAGTTCCCAAGTGAACTCTGCGCCTCGTTTGCCTTCCCATCGGACTTTCACAATAGGAATGCGCGAGCGTCTGAGCCGCTTGGTTTGGCGATCCATGATTTCAACTGGCTTTTCCACGAAGTGCAGCGTTTCGTTTATTTGAAGGTCATCGAGAGGTACAATTAAATCATGCTCAGCCAGGCATTTTCGGAGGTTTGACACATGGAAAGTCGGGTGGACGTTACTAAGTTCCTCCGGTAGTTCGAGTCTCTAGGTGACTTTTCTGATCCTTTCCAGAATCTTAAAAGGTCCAACATATCGAGGCGCTAGTTTCCCTTTCTTGCCGAATCTGACCACACCCTTCCAAGGTGATACCTTTAGGAGTACGTAGTCGCCAACGTCAAATTCAAGGGGCTTGCGTGGTCTATCGGCATAACTTTTCTGTCTACTCCGAGCTTTCAATAAGTTGTCTCGAATTTGGAGGACTTTGTCAGTCGTTTCTTGTAGTAACTCGGGACCGGTTAATTGCGAGTGACCGATCTCGTGCCACACAATAGGCGATCAACATCTTCTTCCATATAAAGCCTCGAATGGTGCCATCTGGATGCTGGTATGATAACTGTTGTTGTACGAGAATTCGACTAGCGGCAGGTATTTATTCTAATTACCATCAAAGTCTATGACACACGCAAGGAGCATGTCTTCAAGAGTGTGGATCGTTCTTTCAGTCTGTCCGTCGGTTTGAGGATGGAATGCAGTACTTAAGTTAAGCGTCGTACCAAGAGCTGTTTGAAACGTTTCCCACAATCACGAAGTAAACCGAGCGTCACAGTCAGATATGATGTCACGAGGCATACCATGATTACAAATGATCTCGTCGGTGTAGATCCGGGCTAATCGTTCTACCTTGTAGTCTTCCCGTATTGGCAAAAAGTAGGCGGATTTGGTCAAACGATCAACGACAACCCAAATGCTGTCGTGACCTGGTGACGTGGGCGGAAGCTTTGTTATGAAGTCCATAGCTATACTCTCCCATTTCCATATAGGGATTGGGGGTTGTTCGAGTAAGCCAGAGGGCCTTTGATGTTCAGCCTTGACCCTTGCACAAGTCAGGCACTTCCCAACGTATAGAGCGATATCCCTTTTCATTCCCGGCCACCAGTACTTGTAGCGAAGATCCTGGTACATTTTATCGGCACCGGGGTGAATAGAATATCGGGATTTGCGGGCTTCGTCCATTAAAATCTTTCGCAATTCGGTCTGCTAGGGATCCAAATTTGGTCCAGAAAATAGAAGATCCCATTCGATTTGCTTACAAGCTGAGTTCCATCGTGATAGATTCTCTCCTTCTTCAAGGTGCGTTCATTAAAGCAAGCATGCTGGGCTTCGCGGATGAGGGTTTCGAGATCGTGTTGGGCTTGGGTATTACGAATGCTCAGCAAATAACTCCGTCTGCTGAGTGCGTCGGCAACAACATTTGCTTTTCCTGGGCGATAAACGAATCTCACAGTCGTAATCGTTGAGAAGTTCTACCCATCGGCGTTGACGCATATTAAGTTCTTTCTGATCAAAGATATGTTGCAGGCTCCTATGATCGGTGAAGATCGTACACTTGGTACCATATAGATAGTGTCGCCAAATCTTTAATGCAAAAACAACCGCGCCTAGCTTGAGATCATGGGTTGTATAGTTCTTCTCGTGGATTTTGAGCTGACGAGACGCGTAAGCTATGACCTTGTCTCGTTGCATGAGAACACAGCCAAGACCAAGGTTGGAAGCATCACAGTAGACAATGAAGTCGTTGTTTCCATCGGGCAATGTGAGAATAGGAGCATTGCAAAGCTTATGCTTGAGGGTTTGGAAAGCAGACTCTTGTTCGGTTCCCCAAACAAAAGACTTGTCTTTATGCGTAAGAGCGGTAAGCGGCACAGCGATCTTGGAGAATCCTTCGATAAATCGTCGATAATAGCCTGCTAATCCGAGAAAAGAATAGACTTCAGACGGGTTCTTAGGCGTAATCCAACTCTTAAATGCTTCAATCTTCGCGGGATCGACATGGATACCTTGACTATTCATGATGTGACCCAGAAACTGAACCTCTTCTAGCCAGAATTCACACTTGGAGAACTTGGCATAAAGTTGATTCCCTTGGAGTAGTTCAAGAACCAAACGTAGATGTTGCGCGTGTTCGGCTTTCGATTTGGAATAGATCAAGACATCGTCGATGAACACGATGATGAAACGGTCGAGATAAGGTTTACACACGTGATTCATCAGAAGACCACAGGTGCGTTGGTTAAACCAAAAGGCATAACAACGAACTCGTAATGGCCATAGCGAGTGCGAAAAGCGGTTTTAGGTATGTCTTCTTCCTGAATGCACAGCTGGTGATAGCCCGAACGGAGATCGATCTTCGAGAAACACATAGCACCTTATAGCTGGTCAAACAAATCGTCGATGCGAGGTAGGGGATAGCGGTTCTTGATGGTTAACTTATTTAGCTCCCGATAATCGATACACATCCTGAACGACCCATCCTTCTTTTTAACGAAGAGGACTGGTGCGCCCCAAGGAGAGGTGCTCGGGTGAATAAAGCCTTTTTCAAGTAGTTCCTGTAGTTGGTTCGAGAGTTCACGCATTTCGGACGGCGCGAGTCGATAAGGAGCTTTGGCAACAGGGTTTGCTCCAGGAATAAGGTCGATTCGGAAGTCGATATGACAACTTGGCGGTAGTCCAGGAAGATCATCATGGAATACCTGAGGAAATTCACGAACCACAGGGACATCTTTGACTTCTGTCTTCCTTTTCTTTTCCTTCTCCGCTACTACAATGTTGGCCAAGAAAGCTCTGTATTCCTTGCGGAGATGCTTGCTAGCTTGGACACATGACATGAGCTTGAGACCTTTCGAAGCAGTTTCGCCATAGACACATAGTAAATCACCATTCGCGAGCGAGAATCGAATCATCTTGTCGAAGCACATAACTTCAACATGGTTTTCACGAAGAAAGTCCATGCCTATTATGACGTCAAAACTTCCGAGTTGCATCGGAATAAGGTCGATTGGAAAGATGTGATTGTTGAGCTCGAGGATACAATCACGAAGAACAGAATTAACGGCGACAGTTCTTCCAGTAGCGACTTCAACTTCGAATGACGAGGGCAAATAAGAGCGCTTACGACTAAGGAGCTTCTCGAATTCAAACGACACAAAGCAGTTATTGGCTCCAGTATCAAACAAACACGATGCATAAATACCATTCACAAGGAACATACCATTAACCACGTTGTTGTCAGCCTGGGCTTGACGAGCATTGATGTTGAAGGTTCTGGCGCATGCTGCTTGTTACTGCTGCTGAGGATGCTACTGCTGCTGGGGCTCTTGCTTCAGAACCCTATTCGGGCACATGTTTGCAAAGTGGTTTGGATCACCACATGCAAAGCAGACTCGAGCATTGATCGCGGGTGCCTGAGCTACTTGTTGGCCTTGCAGGGCTGGGAGTAGAGCTTGATGAGCAGTGGCAGGAGCTGCGGTGTTACGGGGACCATAGCGACAGTTAGCAGTGAAATGACTGTACAAATTGCAATGAGCGCAGAAACGATAGGCGAGACCCACCGGATGATGATATGAACATGTCGGGCAGAGCGGGTGGGGACCTGTGTATGCACGCTTTGCTGGCGGCGCTTGAGTAACTGGTGCTGGTCGATGATGAGACTGCTGCTGAGCCGGCACGGCTTGCAGAGGGGCAGCAGTGGTAGTGACCGCACAGTTCTTGTTGCTGGAGCTGCAGTTGTTGTGCTTCTTCTTGCGGCGTGATGACTTGGACGGTTGAGCAGTGGCGGTTTCGGTGGTCGGTGCAGTGGTGGCTTGATGCAGAGACTTGGAGGGCTTATCCCAGAAACCGGCTTTTACTCGCTTGTCGTTGATCTCGGCGGCAAGCAAGTAAGTCTCTTCAATTGATGAGGTCTTCGCGGGGTGAACAAAATCGGCAACACGGTCGGGTAGAGCTCGAATGTACTTCTTGATGGCCATATCTGACGTCTTGACTTGATCGGGACAGATAATGCTGAGCTGCTTAAAGCAAGCAGTCAGGGCAGCGTTGTCTCCATCCTTCTGCTTAATGTTCCAAAACTCGTCCTCCAGCTTTTGGCGTTCATGGGGAGGGCAGAATTCGTCCATCATAATGGCTTTCAGCTCTTCCCAAGTCAGCTCATAAGCTGCATCATTCCCGCGTTTGTTTCGTTCGGCCGTCGACCAGTCTAGAGCTCGGGACTGGAAGACGCCGGTTGCGTTTAGGGTATAGAGATTTTCTGGACAACCGCTTTGGCGCAGAGTGACTTCGACGGAATCAAACCATTGAAACATAGCTGTGGGGCCATCTTCTCCGGTGAATTCCTTTGGTCCGCATGCCTTGAACTGTTTGAAGCTGAAAACAGTCTTGGCAGCATCTTTGGGAGCTTCAGTCCTCGACTCCTCAGATGATTTGCTGACTTTCTCATACACCTCACTCACAGCCTTTGCTACCTGCTTGACGATGATAGCAGCAAGACGTTTGTCTCTCTTTTCTTGGCGAGTAAGTGGGGTTCCGTATCCAGATGACGACATTGTCTGCAACAGACATCGTCGCAGGTCTCAGACACATCATAATCGAATCTCACCTCACACGTCTACTACTTACTAAAGCTCAGAAACACGTTGAAGCACGTATTACATAAACACATAGGCACATAACCACAGATTCACGTAGTCACAGAAGCACATAAGCACGTAGGCACGTAGAGCACAGAGACACATACGCATTCAATCACAGAGGCAGTCAGCATACAGAAACCTATCTTATAAAGCCCGCGGTTCGATTGCGTATAATATATCGAATGGTATAGTATAGCGTACAGCATAATGTCGTTCAGATTGTAGCGACCTGTTAGCGTTTTGGGATAGAAGATCAATGCGGGTCGTGTGTGTCGATCGAAGTGAGAGCAAAAATCGAATAAGTCTCAAAATTAAACACATAAACAGTTAAACACACATAAAATCAAAGAGTCATCAGAGTCAGCAGTTGCGGGCTTAGAATCGAAACACATAAAATCGAGAAATAGATTGTCTGCGGCTATTAGACATTGACTACCCAAAGCATTTCGACTATTCTCAAAAACTTGTCATCACATTCCGACTTTCGGGATCGGCCTCTGCCTCGATTCTTGGGCATTCGACGCGCATCCCTTGAGCCATACTCGTGAGTTCAGGTCGTTGGAGTCCGTCGAGGCTTTGGTGAGAGTTTTGGTAATGTTTATGGACAACCGTCAAGGTTAGGGTTTCACCCCCGGCTTGACAACTTCACCTTGATTTTAGTAAAATAGAGGAGATTATTCATCAAAATATGGATTTCACTCCTGATTTGGTATAATTCTCCCGTTGAACAAGCGTTCGTTATTGAAAAGAATGAAGAAATCATTGATAAGTTGATAAAACAACATTGATCAAGCAATTTAGTCGAGAGTTTGCGGTTTTCACACCTAATCTTGGCTAAATCACCTGTCTTTATTGAAAACTTGAGTGTACTGATAGTGTAGTGTAGGCGAGAAATAGCAGAATATATAGCACATAAGCTAGGTATGTTGGTTCCTAACTATAGTCTAGGTCTCTAAGACATCGACCCGGACTAGGTCGAGTCTTGCCTAATTCCCTATAGTTATGGCTCTGATACCAATCTGTCACACCCCAACCGATGGCGGAATCATCGGGGCATGGCACTGAGCGAAACAGATTGTCCAGAAGTTCCCATAACATTTATCATTACTATTCAATTTAAATAATACGTCCCATACCGTATCTCAAACAGTAAAATAAATTATTACGGACAAAAATCCAGGCAAATATTCTGTTCCGACAACTCAGATTTAAATGAACAGCAATTGTTTATCTACTTCTAGAGACCCTTAATTTGACCACTACAGACAACTATTTGTTGGGCTCTAGATCTTTATTCTAGCCTCGCTTTCCTAGCAGATAAGCATCTTAAACACCTGTCACATACATTAAAATAAAGTCAATACATAGAATGTAAAGGTGAGCATACAAGTTTGATAATAGCATAATAGAGTTCGAAATAGTTTACGCATAACCAGCATGTACACAGAGGAAAACGAAGCATGTTAATTATCGACATAGATCTATCGATACCAATGACTGCGGGTTGACTGCCCAAGGCAGTTCGCAATACATGATTACCACCGTAATCCATGCAAGTAATTGTCCTTAACAACCCCCGTGTGAACGGGTGCTGAGTCCAAACTATAGTACTATCGTCGTTAAGGCAGGTAGACAGCATTCCACGTGTAAACATAACAACAAGCATTCATTTAGTCACGTAATACATGCGATAACGGTTAGCGTTTAAAATGTTGCGTAGTGTGTTCGATGTGATTTCGTATAAGTAACATATGTAACACCCAAAAGTGCTGAAAGCAAAAAGGGATCGAGTATACTCACAGCGGTTGATGGATTGAAGGGAGCGCTTGAGAGTAGGGTTAGCCTGAATAGTTTGATAGCATAACGATAAGCAATGTGTGAAACGGAAAACAATTGTTGGAGGGTTGCACAGCTGGTCGATCGGATGGTAGTCTGACCGTTCGGTTGACAGTCCGTTCGAACAGTTGTCTGGTGTCACACCCTGTCTTTTGCGGAAGCGTATGATGTGTGACTGGTTTAATATCATTGCATTCAATCGTAATAAACAACTACATGATCAAAACGATGTTCATCCATTAATAAAATTTAAGTATTACAAACATTGTTTATTCAAATTTTAAAACACAACCTTCGACTAGATTACAAACCAACAAAAATGGGTGACATCTAAACTTCTAGTTACGACACCAGCGTCCAAGATCCGTCCTGTTACCTGAAATACATGTAATTTTGGAAAACATCAACAAAAAGTTGAGCGAGTTCATGCGTCTAGTTTGTGTACTGTAATTCTTGTAAATCTTTGAGAGACTCTTTTGTAAATAGGTATGAAAAACGTGTATGAACATGAATGTTTTACAAAAACTTTAAGGCATGTGAGGACATGGGGAGTACTTGTTATGACTCCTTGTCGGAATACTCGTTCTGATTCCTTGTCGGAATACTCGTTCTGACTCCTTGACTGTGTCGATTTCCCTCGACTATGTTGATTAACCTCGACAGTGTCGATTAACCTCGACTGTGTCGATTAACCTCGACTGGGACTCCGAAGCACTACTAGGTACTAGTTGTGACCATGAGTGGGGTTCGACCATACCCGTTAGATCTAACCCTCATCCCTAATTAATGAATTTTTTTAATGGCTTGGTACTAGTTTTCACCAAGACTTGATGGCATTTTTAGTATTTAGTCTATACTCACATGATCTAGTATTTCATAGGCGTTTCATACCGTTTAACCATTTGTAACATGTATTTCACCCCCGAGAGTTATAAAACCAAAAACAGTTAAAGAAAAGGGGGAGCATGAACTCACTGTTTTGCGTCTTCAGTACTCGTAACTCAAATCTCGTCAGCAAAAGCGACTACCTACAATGTGCTAGGGTCTGTTAGACGAGCGGGCCGTGCCTTGCCTTAGTATTCATGTTTTTGAGTTATGTTTTCTTTATGACTTTATGTCATCCGGAGTTATAATACTTTTCAAGTATTTGTTTTCCTGTTTCTTTCCCAAGGATGGGAGTATTTCATACATGTATTCTCGTATTCTTGTATTTGTAGTTTCCAAAATAATATATTTTCACTTAGAAAATATACATAGACTTGTTTTGCCCAAAAATAATGTATCGTCAAGAAAATATATATTTTTCTTCAAAAATCATGTATCTTCTAAATATTCTAAGAAAATATATTTTTACTTCCAAAAGTAATATATTTCCTCTTTATCGAAAATATGATATATTTTGTAATAATAAAAATCATACTTTCGTTTCTTTTGTGTCCAAAATAATATTTACCAAAAATATATTGTAACGGTACTTCTCGGAATATTTCGTAAGTTACATTCTTGTTCGATTTGTCAATATTTAAGTGTGTAACTTATATATTTCATTCCATGTAATTTTTTATATTATTTTGGTGTTGTAAATTCTTTATATTTGTGAGTTATATTATTTTGAATCATAAAATAATATAACTATTTCACATAATCACACACAAGTGTCTTATTATAAAATATATATTTATCCATTTTTATTTGTAAAAACCAACCTCCAATGCTTGTATTTTTGTTACAAAAATCTATGGCAAAGTTTATATGGAAAATCATAGTTAAAAATACACTTGTAAACACTTGTTTAGAAAATATTTTCTAAGTGTTGGTATTTTTTGGAAATTTCGCCATAGTTTCCCCTAAAAATGGAGGTTTCCATGCTTTCAAACATATCATTTTCTTTTGTAAAATCATCACCAGTCAACAACAAATTATTCAACACTTACCACATGTCAAAAATATGAAATTTACTCTATGTCATGAACTTGAAAATTTACAAAAAATTTGTAATAACTTACTAGTGTGTTTAGTAAGCTTAGTTACCCTTTAAAGTGTGGTTGTTTATTTAAAAACATCATTTTTAAAGAATTTAGATCTTTACAACTTGTAAAATATTTTTCCAAAAATATTTCTTCTTGCATTTTTCTTGTTAAATACATGTTTATACACTTGATTAATCACTAAAAATGTGATTGGTTTCTATAAGAACCAAGTTTATGCAAATCTTGTAGTTTAACTTAGTTTCTTGAGAAAACTAGTTTTGTAATCACCCATTTACAAGATTCATAACATGTTTCATACTTCATCATACATAAAAATAACTTTATTTTTCAAGTTCATGTTTACATAAAGGATGATCATTATGATTTTCTCAAGATCTATCCTTCTACTTGCTAGATCATGTGTTTAATCATCATCTAGCAAGGTTCTTATTATGACCAACATCATACTCACAAACAATCTCTCATCAAGAAGCATAATAACACTTAACAACATGATTTCTTATGATTTTTAAGCTTATGATTAAGTTTCATGTTCAAGATTCATAGTGTTCTTCAAGATTAACATCATGTATCTTCTTTTAACCACTTAAAATGGAAGTAAAATAGCAAGATTCAAGGTTTTTACCACTAGCGCAAAGCTAGGGATGATCAAGAGGGTAAATGAAGTGGATAAAATCAAATGAAGAAGGTCCTTCAAGATCCGTTTGCACCAAGCTTCGTTAGTG
The DNA here is from genome assembly GCF_002127325.2 of Helianthus annuus. Taxonomy (NCBI): domain Eukaryota; kingdom Viridiplantae; phylum Streptophyta; class Magnoliopsida; order Asterales; family Asteraceae; genus Helianthus; species Helianthus annuus. The sequence goes on along the minus strand of NC_035440.2, from coordinate 105,217,013 downwards.
ACCTTCTTACACCTTGAAGTACACTTGGATCTCTTGAATGAAAACTGAAAATTGTGGTGGTATAAGGGGGGCGTTCAGCCGAGACCTATGGAGGGAGGAGGAAATGTGGTGGTGGTGTGAATGGTGAAGATGAAATGGGTTATGGACTTGGGGCTTTTTATAAAGTTCTTCCAACATGTATTTGTCCTAAAGTTAATATGTTCCCTACTATACAAGCATATCTTATAAAATATTAGAAGAAAATCAAGTGAGGGCCCCATGGTGTAACCGGCCTTAGATGGGGGGGGGGGTCTTAGTTGCATCTCAACTACAAGTTACATATTTTAGTTAGATGTTGAGTGTTATGTTTAGGGATTTAGGTGTTTAAGTGTTTTAGGATGTAATATGATGTAATATGATGTTTAGTGAACAATACTAGCTTTGTAACATTAAAACACTGCTTCTAGTTAAATTTTGGTGTTCCGGGTAATGTCCGGTTGTTCGGTTGGTTACCGGTTCGTTAAAGTGCTAAATAGCGCAGTTTAGTGTGCTTTATGTTATATTTTATGATAGTTTCGATTCCTGACACTTAGGAAAGTATTCTGGACCATTAAACCATTTTTCTGCATTATAATTAGATGTTTAAATGCTGAAAATAGCTTAATTTTAGTTATTTTCTGCAGAATTCTGCACTTTTAGTGTGTTTTAGGCACTTTCTGGCACTTCATCTATCACTTAGGCACGCAGTTTTGTGGTCCTTACTTCCCTACACACTATACTAGTGTAATACGTCATCTCTGGCTCATACAGGGCCTCAAAATATTGTTTGTTTATGTACTGAACTTCGTCAGCATTTTTTTTTGTTTGTCTGATAATGGTGCCAATTATGTTCTGTGCATTATTAGCACTATATCGTGTTGCATGTAGCAACGAATATGAAATGCCATTGTATGTATATAACAGAAATCAAAAATTCATTTGTCTTGTAAACTAGATCATGCACAATTATTTAAGCACAGATTACTGTTCAATTAGTTTACGAAATGTACGGAAAAGTGACGGTTGTCACAGTCTCCCCCCGTTAAAAGAATTTCGTCCCAAAATTCAAGCGATGCCATCGGTCGCAGGGGAGTTGTGAAACAAATATGGTCACTTGGATTCATGATTTGTCTTTATGGTCCCATGTAGTTCTGGGTCATGTTATGTATTCTATTGTACTCAAGTAAATCAATCATGTCTTTTCTGTGTCTTGTGGACTCTTGGTCCGTAACCTTAGCAGGTTTTTAGAGTATTGTGGATTCTTGGTGCGAAACCTTAACAGGTTCTATAGTAATTTTGTCGTTTGTCATTGACGTGAATCTTATTTGTGGGAACTACGACTGTTCCTTGAGTTAGACTCCTCTAGACACATGGAATGTGTTGCGATCACTACGCCTTCTCTAGGCGAGGCTCCCATTTAAGTCATACTTCTTGTCTCACATTCTTACGATTTCTGCCGCTCATCGGCGCAATCTTTCTGTATTCTGCGGGCTGCCTTGATATGTTCACATATCTAAACGGTTTGCCTCTAGTTTTTCCTGAACCAACTCGGCCAGTAGATTGTTTATTCCCAGTCTCTGATCAACACGACGGGGATCGACTTATTATATTCCATCTAAAGCTTCACACGAAGCGGTTTAAACGGCGGTGTGATAAGTACTGTTGTAGGAAAACTCTACTAAGGGCAAGTGAGTGTTCCAACTTTTCGTCAAAGTTTATCACACAAGCACGCAACATGTCCATACAGTCTGCATCGTTCAGTAGCTCAGTCCATCTACGATAATATTCAAGTTCTTACGATCAACAATGTGCTGCAACCTGTCACGACCCCCGACCCCATCTGGCCGGAATCGGTGCCGTGAACAGTCCAGTGGTACCGGTGATTATTTTGAAAAACATTGCAGCGGAATTTCATCAGGACCGTGAGTTAGGAAAAATATCAGAGTTTAGAAACACCGGATTTTATTTAAAAAGATGGAATAAATTCCATGTTTTACAAAGGTAGCTTTTAATAAAAAAAATAATATTTCTTAATTTGAAAATAAGCCACTTCTTGAAGTCCTTCAGTGTCGGATCCAATCCTTACTCCAATCTATTGTAATTACCTGAAACGCGTTTTAAAAAGATTTTGTCAGCAGGGAAATACTGAGTGAATTATTCATTTTACTGAAAATGACACGTTTTATGATTATTCACAGTGTTAAGATCTTTTACGCATGTTTCTGATATCAACCAACTACCCACAGTATTTGTCACTCGACCGAATCTGTGACAGTGGTCATATCACCATTGGCTGCCCCAATGAATGACGTAAATCAATTAAATTAGGTTCGCCCACCTAAAATGATTTAAACTGTAATATTGTGCACAATACCCCACATACTGGCTGTAATTTGGTGATTACATCAACTTAATCACTGGTATTATAATCTCGGAAAATGAATTTGGAGTATTGTAAAATAGTTAATAACTCACAAACGGTGAGAAAAGAATTTATAAAAGAAGAATAACTCACTAATCATCATGCAGGATTGAGTTAACAAACTTCTTGATTCTACTTTTCCCGATAATTAAGCATGTACTTTATTATTCTGGATCTTCTGATGATTTAATAGTTTGTTTGATTGTAAGGGTGTAGTTGGGAGTGTTTTTGGTGGTTTAACAGAATAGAATACGTATTGGTGCAAAACCCAAATCAAACCTTTAACGGTAGTCATGAGATTCGAACCTTAACGAATTTCACAAAAACCGGGTTAATGATTAATACAACAGTTACGATAATTTCCCGAGATCAAATTCTCACAATGAATGACCAAGTGCAATACTTCAACTCATTTATCAAAATGACAAACGACAAAGTATAGTACTTCAACTCGTATATCGAATTATCGACAACGACAAAGTACAATGCTTCGGCTCATTTATCGGATTACCGACAAACGATAAAGCATAGCCCAATGTGGGCGGCACTTAGGCATTCCTTGGATATATTGATCACTCGAAAAATGAATCGTAATAGCGATTGAGTGATTATTGGTTAGAACACCAACGTATAGAGAGAAGAAGAAGAGAAATGAGCAAAGAAAAATGAATCCTAAGCTTCTTATTTATAGCAAGCAGGCAGGCAGCTCAATTGTCGATGTGGGATTTAAGTGACGTGCTTGCTAGCTAGCTTGACGTGCTAGCTAGCTAGCTTAGTTATTTTATTTCAGCTGCTTAACTCGTTTTTCTTGTATAACTTTTAAAATATAACGTTTTATAAAACGACGAATATGTCTTTAGAACGAGCATATTTTTATGTACGTTTTAACCTAAGTTTCATTAAAAACGGAGTAAGGAAAAAAAATAATATATTTTATTATTAATATTAAACGTTCTTATACGACCTCATATATATCTATTTTTAATAGACCTTACTTAGCTTAATTAATCTTGTTAGCTTAATTAATATTGATTAACTGATTAATTAATCATACTAAACTTAATTAGGGTTTCCTTATTGCATAATTATCATACTAAATATCAATTTTAGTGAGGGTTGTTACATTCTCCCCACCTTAATAAAAATCTCGTCCTCGAGATTTGAACTATGATATTTTCTTGGGGTTATGTTTCTTCTTTTAATTAAGAGGAATAATGTAGCGTTGAATGGAATCAAAAGATATTTTGAGGGGTATGGACATTTTAAAAATAAAAATGATTTGTTAATGATTACCCGAAAATCAATATTGTTTACTTAAATGGTAATAGATAACAGGATTTAGTGTATTGTAATCTGAGTACATAATTGTACCAAGAAAATGACGAATCAAACGAATGACTCATGAATAGGGTTTAACACAGGCTACAACTCTATTTGGATGCTACAAAGCGTTGGTAATGATTTGAAAGAATTCAATAATGATGACCGAATAAATTCACCGTTTTCGAAATTGTGAGTTTCAAGGAAGCGAATCTAGATATTTCAAAAGATGAAATGTTCAAACGAATGAGATGAAATGGTATAGTTTTTCAAGGTGATTGGGTTCAAGCCAAAAGATATATGATCTGTAGATTCTTAAAATGAATGTGAAGAACTTTTTGGAATTAGTAAAATTCTTTGTCAGAAGAAAACTTACCTTGATTGGTACCTAAGGAAGACTTAAGATTGACCAGTTAAAAATGAAATGAAACCATGAAAATGATTCGGCAAATATTGAATTATGATATGAGAAAATCAATGTGCTGAGATGGGTGATTTGTAAGAATACATGAAAAGACAATAAAGTTAGAGTATTTTTGTCTTAATACAAAATTGTATTCAGATGATTTTAATCAAAATGTTTGATTTAAAGATAGGTGATATTTTGGTTTACTAAATACCTTTTCCTTTTATGTTATCATAACGCAGAATAATAAATAAATATAGATAGGTTTAAAATATCAAAACCCGTAATAATAATAATATATGTTTTATAAATAGGTTTACCCAATATCGTGGAACTCATGATTATTATTTTTAAAATCAAGTATGTTTACTATAAGATTAGGGTATCATGAAAGTAGAATAATAAATGTTTATTTTAATATCGAGCATACTTAAATATTGGCTTGCGTAAATGACATTTGATATTTTAATATGTACATATTATAAAGGAATAGTTCTATAAGTATTTAATAGTTGTGAAATATTAACCAAAAGTTTATTTATAACATGTCTTGCTTATGAATATTTAGGCGATTATTTAGATAATTTTATTCGTCTCTTTATTTGTTTTATGAAAATATGTTTTCTCTTCACAGTACGAAGTATATATATATATATATATATATATATATATATATATATATATATATATATTTCTATAAAAATATTTATATATATAATTGAAATTTACTAAATAAGTATGATGACTTAATTTATATTAAATAGTTATTATCATTGTTGGATATTGGTTAGTACTGCCTTGTTTAAGCATAGGTGATCAGTCCATGCCTAACTAAGGCTGCGCTATCCAATATCTGTCTTGATAATACCCTTAAAATAATGTTAATACCTATTAATATTTAAATATTTACTAAAAATAAATAATTTAAACGAGATCAGCGAAATTTTCAAATGTTGTGAAAAATGTCACCACAAGGTGATTGTAATCAAATAAATGTTTTGATGAATTCGAAGACTAAACAAGCATGCTATGGTTCAAGAGAATTGAAGTGCTTGTCGGGACTATTTTGAATATGATGGCTTCAATCCATCATATGGGACTTTGAATTGAATACATGATGCGAGCAGGTTCACACAATTGAACTTGGTGTAAACAAAACGAGTTCATGTATTAATAAGAAATTTTGGGATATGTTTACAACAAAAACCATGTATGCTAAAGGAAATTGAGTTTTTTTTTCAAGGAACTTATTGACTCAATATCAAAGAGTCAACGTTTTGCAATAAACGTGGTTTATAAATGCAAAGATTAAGTATAGTGATATGATATTTGAACTTTTGATAAAAATAATAAATTGGAATGAAGCCCTCCAGGGGTCTTTATAAATCAAACGAACCACATGCGCAACAAACAGTGCATGTGTAAAGTGTGGATTTACCAAGAAATGAAATAGATCAATATTTGCTACTATGAAAGAAATCCTCATGGTATGATGACTATTAGAGGAAGTAAAAACACGAAAGTCAATTCTTTATAGGCAGAAGTCAGAATTGTAACGAAAGAAATATAAGAGCTTTATCTGGAATTTCGTGTGATAACTTATTTGTTTAATGACATTATCAGAGAATGTCGAATGAAGTGAAATGGAATAGGGAATGTGCAAACTATATGACTTCTTTTGTAGTACTAATAATTATGACTCAGGTTAAACTATGTACCGATGTTTGTGAAATGTTGTTCCAACGTACCTCAGCGAGATTTTGATTGTTTTGTAAGATCATGTGGCAAAATACCGCTTTTTGATGAGTAGTACTTTTACCGACGGAATTAATATTGGTGTCATCGTGCCTAATTTATATTTTCCAAAGGTCTTGCCTTGGAAGTTGTGTGTATGATAAACTTTGACGTCTGTGGACGTATAATTTAAGTTTTATGTGTTTTCTTGTGCATTAGCACAACTTGACATGCTTCTTACTTGCGTTCATAATTTATGGCGTTAATAATTTATGGTAACGTATTGGTAATTCTTATATTTTTGATGGTGTCCCAACTTAAAGGGGTTTCCATTTATTATTGTTGCTCGAGTTACGAGGTAGATGATCAAACGAAAGAATGTTTGACATCAAAATTAAAGATATATGCGAAAGATTCCTGATAAAGAAATCTATATACATATGCTTGTGCTTTATTCTTAATTGACTTTTGGAATTCCTTATAGATATACATATCTATATTATATATTTCACATGTTGTAATATACATACCTTTCATAGGGTTAAAGGTATATAATAGATTCATATTTCCAAAAACCAGTCAGATATTTGGTCATGATACTATTTAGGGAAATCTTGTTACTGGTTTGACATACCATTTATCCCGTCTTATCCGGTTCGCGCCGGAGCGGTAATTTCAGTATATCCGGACAAGCTGGAGAGTCTGCTACTCTATACCCAGTTTTGCCGGAGAAAATTTTCTATTTCCCATAAATAGTATCTTTTCAAGATTTTTTAAAGTGTCTCTTTTATTAGGACTTTTATCCAGAATCAAGGAAATTTGTATTTCCATAATATATCTTTATTCGTGACCAAGTAATACTAATAAACAAGAATAAGTAGCAATTAAATGCTATTGCCTGCTAGTCGTTATTCTTATTGAATAACAATTATACTTCTTTATACTCATATAAGTAATTTTATCTTGAAGCTTATATTAAGACAAAATTCTTAAGTTCGAGTCTAAATATCATTCAGAGTGCTATCAAATAATATTACGTTTCTAATTTTCCGTTTAAGCTTAGGTATTATTATAACACCTATTTGCATAAACAAGTGGCTTAGCTTATACTAAGGCATCTTTTCTTATGTTCAAGTCTAAATGCTATCAGATGTGCTACCAGTTAAGTTAATAGTAATCTCCTAACTCTTTTATTTAAGCTTAAGTATTGTTATCACAACACTTATAGGCTTAAAGTAGTGGCTTAGCTCTGATACCACCTTCTGTCACGACCCCCGACCCCATCTGGCCGGAATCGGTGCCGTGAACAGTCCAGTGGTACCGGTGATTATTTTGAAAAACATTGCAGCGGAATTTCATCAGGACCGTGAGTTAGGAAAAATATCAGAGTTTAGAAACACCGGATTTTATTTAAAAAGATGGAATAAATTCCATGTTTTACAAAGGTAGCTTTTAATAAAAAAAATAATATTTCTTAATTTGAAAATAAGCCACTTCTTGAAGTCCTTCAGTGTCGGATCCAATCCTTACTCCAATCTATTGTAATTACCTGAAACGCGTTTTAAAAAGATTTTGTCAGCAGGGAAATACTGAGTGAATTATTCATTTTACTGAAAATGACACGTTTTATGATTATTCACAGTGTTAAGATCTTTTACGCATGTTTCTGATATCAACCAACTACCCACAGTATTTGTCACTCGACCGAATCTGTGACAGTGGTCATATCACCATTGGCTGCCCCAATGAATGACGTAAATCAATTAAATTAGGTTCGCCCACCTAAAATGATTTAAACTGTAATATTGTGCACAATACCCCACATACTGGCTGTAATTTGGTGATTACATCAACTTAATCACTGGTATTATAATCTCGGAAAATGAATTTGGAGTATTGTAAAATAGTTAATAACTCACAAACGGTGAGAAAAGAATTTATAAAAGAAGAATAACTCACTAATCATCATGCAGGATTGAGTTAACAAACTTCTTGATTCTACTTTTCCCGATAATTAAGCATGTACTTTATTATTCTGGATCTTCTGATGATTTAATAGTTTGTTTGATTGTAAGGGTGTAGTTGGGAGTGTTTTTGGTGGTTTAACAGAATAGAATACGTATTGGTGCAAAACCCAAATCAAACCTTTAACGGTAGTCATGAGATTCGAACCTTAACGAATTTCACAAAAACCGGGTTAATGATTAATACAACAGTTACGATAATTTCCCGAGATCAAATTCTCACAATGAATGACCAAGTGCAATACTTCAACTCATTTATCAAAATGACAAACGACAAAGTATAGTACTTCAACTCGTATATCGAATTATCGACAACGACAAAGTACAATGCTTCGGCTCATTTATCGGATTACCGACAAACGATAAAGCATAGCCCAATGTGGGCGGCACTTAGGCATTCCTTGGATATATTGATCACTCGAAAAATGAATCGTAATAGCGATTGAGTGATTATTGGTTAGAACACCAACGTATAGAGAGAAGAAGAAGAGAAATGAGCAAAGAAAAATGAATCCTAAGCTTCTTATTTATAGCAAGCAGGCAGGCAGCTCAATTTCATATTCTGGTCGATGTGGGATTTAAGTGACGTGCTTGCTAGCTAGCTTGACGTGCTAGCTAGCTAGCTTAGTTATTTTATTTCAGCTGCTTAACTCGTTTTTCTTGTATAACTTTTAAAATATAACGTTTTATAAAACGACGAATATGTCTTTAGAACGAGCATATTTTTATCTACGTTTTAACCTAAGTTTCATTAAAAACGGAGTAAGGAAAAAAAATAATATATTTTATTATTAATATTAAACGTTCTTATACGACCTCATATATATCTATTTTTAATAGACCTTACTTAGCTTAATTAATCTTGTTAGCTTAATTAATATTGATTAACTGATTAATTAATCATGCTAAACTTAATTAGGGTTTCCTTATTGCATAATTATCATACTAAATATTAATTTTAGTGAGGGTTGTTACACAACCTTTGTGATTAATAGGTCGTGTAGCGTTTTCTTTCAGGTAATGACGTCAAGTTGCGGCGCGTAATATTGTATCTAGCTCAAGGTTTCTTCTTATGATTCCTTAATCAATGTGCCGTGTATGCAATGTTGTGGTCTCGTTGCATCGACGTAAAATCGAGACTTTGTCAAGAAGCGTCACATAACTGCAACTCTAACACCTTATCTCTTGGTTGCAGGGTTGGCATGGACCTCGTTCTTTATCCATCATGTATCTTAAAGTTCTCACTTCGCGAACTCGAAATCAGCCTTCCGTCGTCATAGCACATAACTATTCTTTTTCTAGGAGCTGCAAGGTAAATTGCAGCTGTTGCTTACGTCCTTCCTTGGTCGTTGGCCATATAAGAATGTAGTATAATCGTGATTTATCTAGGTATGGCTTACACATTCGATTCATGAGGTCCATGAATACTATCGATGCATGTGTTAAGCCAAATGGTATGACAAGGAACTCGTAATGCTCGGAGCGAGTCCTAAAGGTCGTTTTAGGGATATTTCCTTCCTGTATTCACAGTTGAGGACATCCTATCCTCAAGTCGATCTTTGAGCGGTAAGTAGAACCTTACGATTCGTTTGTTTATGTCATCAGTCCTTGGCAAAGGATTCTAATTCTCAATTCTCTGGAATTTATGCAAAATGGTAACTCTCAACTTTCTCTTTGTGTCCTTAACTAAGGGTGTCATGTCCTTAATGTCCTCTGTCTAGCAGCTCTTGCAGTTATATCGGAGGCTCATGCTTCGCGGACGAAGCTAGTCGGTAAGGCGTCATTTGGCACTGGTGCCGCTCCCGGCACGAGATTTATCCTAGACTCCTCTTGGCGTTGTGGAGGTATCCCTGGCAAGTCTTTAGAAACGGCTACTGGAACTTCTTCCGTCACGGGGATGTTTTCAGGCCCCGTAGTCTACTCGGAGGCGTTTCCGTGCCTCTTCGACCAATGAGAGATGTCGCAGACCCACGGTCTAGTACCCCTGCAACTATTGCATGAAGGTTGTGTACTATAAACGTTTCATTATTCGCAAAAGGGATGCGACTGGTTTTCCTTATATCGAACGACTTCAGCTCTATACTTGGATTTCCAATCCATGCTGACTATCATATCATGACTTCCCAAGTTAATGGTAACAGAAGGTTCCGGCCTTCTGAGTCCCCAAAATACAATCCTTAGTTGCTTCGCTTGCTTAAACTAGCCTTCTATATGCCCGTTTCTAAGGATACGGGACGTCTATTCTATTGGAAACTAGGTCAAGCAGTTTCTTAAGTTCTAAGCATGCAGTGTTAAAGTTGATGCCAGTATTAATCAAAAATAGATGCATAAGGTTGGTTAATAGGGAACGTACCCGTAACCGCATCTGGATCCTGGCGTGCTTCACGAGTTTCGATTGTGAAAACCCTTCCTTGCTTGATTCTTCTTAGGGCAATCTTTCCTGAAGTGCCCTACTTCACCACATCTGTAGCAACCTGGTACTTTCTTATCTTTTCCATCTGGGTCCTTCGCCCAACAGGCGTCCTTGCTGTGCCCTACTTTTCCACACTTTCCGCACTTAGGCCTCAGACATCGACCTTCATGGTGAAAATTGCATTCCCCGCACTTCGGCTTAGTCCCCGAGTAAATTTTACCACCGGCCTTATTAGTGGCTCCATCAGTTTCCCTGCCATGCGGCGGTTTCACTTTCTTTCTTTTGTTTGCTTTAGAGCTTCCATAGCTGACTTGTGTGCCCACCTTTAGGTTCGAAGACTTCCTTTTCTTATTGCCTGATGACTCCACGTGAGTCTCTTTCTGGTTATCCTCAGATTCTGAAAATTCTCCCGCACGTAGAGCTTCTTCAGTAAGCGTAACGCTTAAATCGATAGCCTCTGCGATGGTTGGAGGCCTTGAGGTACTAACCAAGCTCCTAATTTGAGGTGCAAGTCCCCAAATGAATCGTTCAATCCTTTTGAATTCTGGTTTAACTAAGTAGGGGACGACCCTAGACAAGTCGTGAAATCGCTGGACATATTCAGGAATCTTCGGTCCGTCCATTTTCAGATTCCAGAACTCCACCTCAAGCTTCTGGATTTCCGCCCTAGAACAGTATTTCTTTTCCATCATTTCCTTGAGCTCGTCCCAGCTCAGTGCATAAACAGCATCCCTACCAAGGGTCTGAACCTGAAGGTTCCACCATGAGAGTGCGCCATCCAAGAACAACCCTGAGATATAGGTAATACTCTGTTGAGGCGAACAGTTACTTATTCTTAGAACGGAGTCAGTCTTTTCTGTCCAACGAACAAACGCAATGGCACCTCCTATGCCATCAAAATTCAGTGGCTTGTAGTCCAGAAATTGTTTATAGGTGCAGCCAGTTGGAGGGCTATTTCTGGTAGTGCCACCGCTGTGTTTGGAGCGGAGGGCTTCATGTCGTGCAATTGCCTGGGAGATGCGTTCTTGAAGCTCAGCTTCTATTCTTGGTAACGTACTGGTGTTTGTGTCGCGTCTGGGCGGCATTCTCTTCTGTCAAAAGGTATGAAGTAGGTTAGACAATATTCCATAATTGTCTATGAGGTACATAGCACCCTAAGCCATTATGTAATCACCCAATTTTACACGTGTATATACTCAATGTACGAGCGAGGAAACAATTACTGAGCCTTCACATAGGCTTGCCAACTTGGCTTATTGTTTGTAATAAAATGAACTCGAGGTTACATCGCCTCGGTCATTTAGGTTGCAGTTATTTCCTGCTGTATTAGCTTTATTGATGTGTATATTTTCCCAGAGATGGGGTTGTTCGTGTAGCGGTGATAGAGAGTGTAATGTCGCTGAATCTTTTTGAACGTTACCCATCTTCACTTGCTTAAATGTCTTTTCTCAAACGTCTCGTACATGAAGTAGGCAAAACTGGTTTCCAACTTTATAAAGTGCTAAAGCACTAATCTAGGTATTGTTCTACCATTTGGATGTGTGAACACCTAGAGTTTATTTTTGTATAGTGATCGTTAGTTCGACCCGCAGAGTCCACCAGGATTCCCATGCACTACAAGTCGTTATTACGTGGGCCCCCGTAATAATAAATTGTCTTGCACAGTTACCCTAGTTTCCTCTTGTCCGAGAAGATGATCAACTAATGAGGGGGACACTACTGTCCTTATACCTCTGTCGTGGAAAAAGGACCATTGCGGTGGTCCACATGCTAACACTCGTTATCGTTACGCGCCAATAGGCACGATGATTAAATGAAATAGGAATAAAGAGAATTCCTAGTAGTTGGAGGGGCACCTTCAAGATGAATACTTCATCTTCCTTTTCTGGTCAAGTATGTCGTCAGTCTTGCTTCACATAAGCCGCAGGGATCTCGTCCCGTTGATTAAAAATTCGTTCAAGGTTGCCGCCTCTGCCTCGTCATCATCACCGTAGTCAGGCCCTTCACGATCGAGGGGGAAGAGCAGTCATCTCCTACGGAAGCAAGCTCAGAATCTTGTCTAGTAATCACTCTAGCCATGAGCTTCGCAATGAACACGAGGTCGGTAGCTTCATCGTGCGAGTCAAGTATAGTAATAGGAGTCGGAGTCGAATGTATCTTGTTCACGTCAATAATCATTCCGTACACTTATTTGTATGTATTCATGTCAATATTTATTCTGTACACTTATTCGTATGTATGTATCGATAAACAAATATGTTACTTAACATATACAGGCATTTCGATGCATCATGTTTCATATAACTCTCGTTTTGGGAGGGGGGTCATTTTTCTAGTTGTCGATTCACGACAAAAACACTACATGGTACTCGTTCTCACCAAGAGTGTATTTAAATTTTGGTAAGTCTAACTCGTGTAGACTATGCCTTAGTTGGCACCTTATCTTGAGGGTATTCCCTACTAATGTCCTTGCCTTGTCTCTTTTTGAAAAATGTTTGACTCGTGGATCTTGATGCTTACGTGAATGCAATGAAAACTTTTTTGTAAAATATTTTCGTGAGAGAACTCTAGTGATTGTAGTCTAGACTCGAGAAGGAATCCTAGTTCACTACAACCGAGGCTCTGATACCAAACTGTCACACCCTGTCTTTTGCGGAAGCGTATGATGTGTGACTGGTTTAATATCATTGCATTCAATCGTAATAAACAACTACATGATCAAAACGATGTTCATCCATTCATAAAATTTAAGTATTACAAACATTGTTTATTCAAAATTTAAAACACAACCTTCGACTAGATTACAAACCAACAAAAATGGGTGACATCTAAACTTCTAGTTACGACACCAGCGTCCAAGATCCATCCTGTTACCTGAAATACATGTAATTTTGGAAAACATCAACAAAAATTTGAGCGAGTTCATGCGTCTAGTTTGTGTACTGTAATTCTTGTAAATCTTTGAGAGACTCTTTTGTAAACAGGTATGAAAAACGTGTATGAACATGAATGTATTACAAAAACTTTAAGGCATGTGAGGACATGGGGAGTACTTGTTATGACTCCTTGTCAGAATACTCGTTCTGATTCCTCGTCGGAATACTCGTTCTGACTCCTTGACTGTGTCGATTTCTGATGCGTGTCAGTGTGTATATGTTTTTAATATATAATTAAGCCCCTTTTTACACTTTTAGCCAAGTTTTAAATTTATAAAACACGATATTCACTAACACTAAACACACATATGGGCAAGTGCACCCATCGTGGACGTAGTATAGTGTTGGTAAGATACCGAGGTCGTCCAAGGACACAAGAGCTTTTAATACCGGTTTATCCTCAACGTCTAATCAATCAAAAAGGTTAGAAAAATGTTTTAAACTAAGAAAAATAAAAACTAACTAAATGCTGAAAATAAAAATAAAATAAAAACAGATAGACAAGATGAATCACTTGGATCCGACACGTGTATTAGTATAACCTTTGATTATTTTCGCACTTTTGCACTTATTTAAGAGATTATCTTAGTTATTGTAGTAGGCCCCTCTTTTGAAGGCGACGTTACCCTCAACCCAGTAGTTTGAGTCAGCAAGGATACAATCCTAAAGGGTCGGATTATTGAAAGATAATGAATTAAGTTATTAATGCAAATTGTGGTAGGCCCCGCTTCTGGCGGTGACGTTACCCTCGGCTAAGTAGTCTGAGTCAGCAGGGATACAGTCCTAAATAGCCGGGTTATAGTATTAATAGTAGTTAACTTATGAGGGGGTCAAAGAGTTTGGATCCCCGCCATCCAATACCTATGGGCATTGAAGGAGATCCTACTAAATTTGACCTAGGTCCCAAGCAGGACCTCTAAACGCTGAACAAAGGCGAGACCTTTACCAAACCGTTCCCTTAACCCCCGACCAGCTAGCCAACATACCTCCATATAGACCGTGGAGATATGAATGGTGAAAATCTTTTATTTTATATAGACAGTAAAATAACGCCAAGACACCACGGACAAACGATAAGGAAAGATCACCTTCAACATAAGTAACTAGTTATTAAAGTCATTAATACAAAACCAAATAAAAAGTGCAAAAGATTAAAAATAAAAAGTATTATACTAAACACTTGTCTTCACCAAGTGATGTAAGAGACTTAGGCAAACATGGCCTTGATTGTCAAGAACTCTTACGATCAATCTTGGATCCCGAGACGACTCACACACTCTATGATGGACAATGGATGATGGTGGTGGATGATGGTGTTATGGTGGTGGTGGGTGGTGGATGAAGTGTGAGAGAGGTGGTGTGCCAAGGGATGAGAGAGAATGAAGCCAAGCTCCTCTATTTATAGGCTGAACAGAAGGCTGGACACGGCCCCGTGTCCGCTGGACACGGCCCCGTGCCCGCCTGACACTCTCTCTCTTCATTAATTGTAATTGCGAATTACAATTAATGCGCCTGCTGTACCTTCACCACGCCCCCGTGCTCGCTGGACACGGCCCCGTGGTGGGCAATGGAAGCTTCTACTGGTTTGTCTTTTCTGCTGCTTCCTGGGCACGCCCCCGTGTTCGCTGGACACGGGGCGTGTTCAGACTCTGTTTCCTTCTTTTTGCCTTGGGAGGTGCCGTTGAGGGTCCGGGCAGTCCACTTTTGTTCCTTTTCTTGTATTTATGGTAGAATTAGTGGTCTTTTTGCTTCTTTTGTGATTTTGAGCTCATTTCATCCTGAAAATACAAAAGGAAGACAAAAACACTCTTTTTCCAACATTAGTACTTAAAAAGGGTTAGTTTTATGCCTTAATTGATGTGTTTTATATGTTGCATTTTACACACATCAAATACCCCCACACTTGAACTTTTGCTTGTCCTCAAGCAAAACTCTTTAAATGTGGCTTACACTCCCAAATGGAATAGGTAGAAGAGAAGTTTTTTAGCTTGTCCTAGAGTGTCGGGAATCCAAGGTTTTTATAGGTTTTATTTTTAGTTATTTACAATCCTATTCGTTATGATTTATTTTGAACTTTTCACAAGATAAACTACTTATTTGGGCATAACATCCCTTATTAAAATTCCATTTATATACAAGTTCACATACCTCACGGGAGATCACTCAACACTCGGCCGAAGGTGTATATTTAAGTGAATCACTCGAGAGCGGCACGGAACTTACGTCTTCCATAGGCTTGCCAAGCAATCAATCCTCCTCCTTTTTAACTTTTTACCTTTGTAAATATCAAGAGGACTTTTGGGGTGAAGGCTTGGGTTTAAAGGTGGGTGGTTGGTTAGTAGTTAGTAAAAAGGGCGAAAATCGTAACAAGTGTCGGTTTTCGTAGAATACCTTGTTTTTAGTGACTTATTATTTTTGAAGTATTTCTTCAAACAAGCTTTTGTAGATTTTGTTTGTTTTTGACTTCATCATCTAGTTTTTTTTTTTTTTTTTTTTTTTTTTTTTTTTTTAAGGTCACTTGAAAGGGCAAGTTGACGAAAAACCGAGCTTGTTACTAAAATAAAGGGGAAAAAATGAAAAAGGTTTTTGGTGGGTAAAAATGGTTTTTTGGGGTAATGAAATGAAAGGTTTAGGCTCAAAGGTGCTATCTAGGGGGATTTTGGGTAGGTAAAAAAAATAAAAAATAATGGTTTTGAAAGAAAAATAGTTAGTCCTAATGCCTCCATCATTTACTTACTTGGGTTTAAGTTAGTAAGGACTGGGAATGTATCGTTGTGGCAAGTTCTAGATTTGTAAGGACCGAGCGGCTATTCACACAAGAAACGAAAAATGAGCATTTAATCTAAATATGTGTATTTTTATGCTCAATAAAGGCTCAAAACTCACTTTTGTGGGAATGGGTTTTTAAATGTGACCAAACATATATAATCGAATTTTAAACTAGACTTGTTATGCCGTTTCATAATTTTCTTATGTTGGTTCCTTTTTTATCACGACGCTATCGGTTGTAAACTTGTAAAAATATAACCTTTTTAGAACTTGTTCTTCCCAACTTAAACTAAGACAAGTAAATAAATAAAAAAAATGAAAAAGGTTTTTGAAAAAAATTGGGGTGTTTAGCGGTTCCAATAGAGTTTTGTGTAAGGCTTGTGTTTAGGATTTTGCAAAATTTCAAGGTTTTAGCATCCCCCCCACACTTAAATTACACATTGTCCTCAATGTGTCCAAAAACAATATTTTTGGTTGATTAAAATGTATAAAAGTGTGTTAAAAAGCAAATATTTATGTTACTGGCACTCTGGACACGGCCCCGTGTTCACCGGGCACGGCCCCGTGGTCAAGTGCCAGTAACAAAAATTTTAGAATTGAAACAGAAGCCTGGACACGGGGGCGTGTCCGCTGAACACGGCCCGTGTCCAGTTACCTGAACTGGGTGATTTTTCTGCAGGGGTTCAGCACGGGGCCGTGTTGGTTGGGCACGGCTCGTGTTGAGCCTTCTGTGATGGAGATTTTTGTCGGGTTGCTCTGTTCTTCATGCATGGTTCCATTTTTTCTCGTTCCCTTTTTCATCCATTACCACCATGAGTGTGTTTTATTCTGCAAAAACTAAAAGATTAAACTAAACTAAGGATAGTTCCGCGGAATGCCTCCGTGGTGCGCCACGTTTATAAGGGTCCTTGGCTAGACCCGATTCCCGGTCATATGTCTTCAGAGTGGAGTGCCTTGCTTCCCAAGTTACACCGTCGGAGAGCGGCATCCAAGCTCGAGTCAATAACCTTCATGTAGTTGACCGGGTCGTCGTCCTCTATTCTCTTCCCAACTCCGAACTTCACCTCATCGTCCCCATACCTCAAAGTCAGTGTCCCTTCATTCATGTCCACCACTGCTTGTGCTGTGGCAAGGAAGGGTCTCCCTAGGATAAGGGGGACCTCGGTGTCTTCCTCCATGTCGAGTATGACAAAGTCAACAGGATAAACGAATTTGCTTACCCTTACCAAGACATTTTCGATGACACCTTGTGGGAATTTGACTGATCGATCAGCGAGTTGTATGCTTATTTTTGTAGGGCTCGTGGTTCCCAAGCCAAGCCTTTTGAACATTGATGAGGGCATGAGGTTAATGCTAGCCCCTAAGTCGGCCAAGGCATTGCGAACGGGTGATTCCCCTATTGAGCATGGAATCGTGAAACTTCCGGGATCGATCTTCTTTTGGGGTAGTTTATTGAGTACGAGGGCAGAGCATTCTTCGCCTAAATTAACTAATTGCAAATTTTCAATTTTCTTTTTATGTGTAAGGAAGTCCCTCATAAATTTAGAGTATTTGGGCATTTGGGTTAGGACTTCGATAAAAGGAATATTGACATGCAATTGTTTTAGCAAACTTTCGAATTTTGCGAATTGCTCATTGGTCTTTTGACGAATTAACCTACCGGGGTACGGAACTCGAGGAGCCTTGATAGGCTCTGGTGATGGGGGAGAGTTCTTTTCCTGCGGATGTGTTGGCGTTGTTTCTTCCGCTGCTGGAGGTACTTCTGCAGGCCCTACGGTGCGGTTTCGTAGTGTGATGAGGTGAACTTGCGCCTTTGGGTTTGTTTCGGTATTGCTAGGTAATGCGCCTTGCGGTCTCTCGGAAAAATTTTGTGCTAGTTGATTTATTTGTTTTTCTATGTTTTGAATGCTAGCTTGTTGATTCCTAAAATTAGATTCTAATTGTAGAAATCTTTCCGAGTTTTTCTTATCAGTGTCGGAGACGAGGCGAGATATAGTATCTTCGAGCCTTTCTCTTCCACCTTGTTGTTGAGTGAAATTTTGTGACTCATTTCTTGATTGCTGAAAGTTTGTTCGTTGGGTTTGTTGGTTACTACTATTGCCGGTTTCCCTCCAACCAAGGTTTGGGTGGTTTCGCCATCCTTGGTTGTAGGTTCCCGTTGGAGGACCCGACGGCCTAGGTCTATTATCAATGTAGTTTACCATTTCTTGTTGATCGTCCGTTTCTTTCATGCAACTCCAATTTTCATGTGACCCACCACACCCCTCACAAGCCATAACCGAGACTGTTTTTGTCATTTCTAATTTTTTTATTTTTGAAGAAAGGGCCTCGATTTGGGCTTGTAAAGAGGTGCTTTCGTCTACCTTATGGGCGCCCGGGGCGATAGACTTATTTCCCCGGGGAGTGTGCCATTGAAAATTGGTTTGAGCAATTTCCTCAATTTGATTATATATTTCGTGTGGGCGTCGATTACCTAAAAGTCCCCCGGAGCTAGAATCAAGTGTCTGCCTAGTATGTGGCAACAATCCATTATAGAAAGTGGATACTTGTTGCCATATTGCGAGGCCGTGATGGGGGCACTTGCGTAATAGCTCCTTGAACCTTTCCCAAGTTTCATATAAGGATTCCCCGTCCTCTTGTGAGTATGTATTAATTTCAGCCATTAATTTAGCAGTTTTAGAAGGAGGGAAATACTTATATAGAAATTTTTGGGCTAGTTCATCCCAGGTGTTTACCGATCCAGCTGGGAGGGTGTTGAGCCAAGCTTTCGCTCGGTCTTTCAGTGAGAATGGAAACATACGGAGGCGGATGGCGTCGTTTGATGCCCCATTGATCCGAAAGGTATCACATATTTCTAAGAAATTAGTTATATGTAGATGGGGATCCTCGTCCGCAAGCCCGTGAAAGGTTGCGGAGTTTTGGAGCATTTGTATCAAGTGCGGTCGAAGTTCGAAGTTATTGGCTTCGACATTCGGGGCATTGATAGCGGCGCCTAGATTACCTACGGTGGGTCGTAAATAATCCATGAGGGTACGTTGGTCCGCCATTGGGGGTGGATCACCCGAAACCTTCTCTTGGTTTTTGGCTTTTAACCTTTTTCTGAGAAAGCGTTCGGGTTCTTCTAATGGTTCCTTTATGTCTTTATTGGAACTGGAGCTCATACACTACGCGAGGTTGGTGTCGGGTTCCAAGTCCTGCAATAAAAACAAAAAAGAATGTCGGTCAGAAGGTTCACCACGGCCCCGTGTTGAGCGAACACGGCCCCGTGGTCGGAAATACAGTGATTGTTTTCCAGATCCCAGTTACTGGAAGTTGGACACGGCCCCGTGTTGCACCGGCACGGCCCCGTGGTCAGCCTTCTGTAACTTGAAAAACAAAAACTGCCAGTAACTTTGCTGAGCACGGCCCGTGTCCGACCAGGCACGGCCCCGTGCTGAGCTCTGCAGAAGCTAAAAATCTAAGAAAAAATCCTAAAAATTTAAAGAAAAATAAAAATATGATTAGGCCGTTGATTCCTAACTTTCTTAAAATCCTTGTGTCCCCGGCAGCGGCGCCAAAAACTTGATGCGTGTCAGTGTGTATATGTTTTTAATATATAATTAAGCCCCTTTTTACACTTTTAGCCAAGTTTTAAATTTATAAAACACGATATTCACTAACACTAAACACACATATGGGCAAGTGCACCCATCGTGGACGTAGTATAGTGTTGGTAAGATACCGAGGTCGTCCAAGGACACAAGAGCTTTTAATACCGGTTTATCCTCAACGTCTAATCAAATCAAAAAGGTTAGAAAAATGTTTTAAACTAAGAAAAATAAAAACTAACTAAATGCTGAAAATAAAAATAAAATAAAAACAGATAGACAAGATGAATCACTTGGATCCGACACGTGTATTAGTATAACCTTTGATTATTTTCGCACTTTTGCACTTATTTAAGAGATTATCTTAGTTATTGTAGTAGGCCCCTCTTTTGAAGGCGACGTTACCCTCAACCCAGTAGTTTGAGTCAGCAAGGATACAATCCTAAAGGGTCGGATTATTGAAAGATAATGAATTAAGTTATTAATGCAAATTGTGGTAAGCCCCGCTTCTGGCGGTGACGTTACCCTCGGCTAAGTAGTCTGAGTCAGCAGAGATACAGTCCTAAATAGCCGGGTTATAGTATTAATAGTAGTTAACTTATGAGGGGGTCAAAGAGTTTGGATCCCCGCCATCCAATACCTATGGGCATTGAAGGAGATCCTACTAAATTTGACCCAGGTCCCAAGCAGGACCTCTAAACGCTGAACAAGGGCAAGACCTTTACCAAACCGTTCCCTTAACCCCCGACCAGGTAGCCAACATACCTCCATATAGACCGTGGAGATATGAATGGTGAAAATCTTTTATTTTATATAGACAGTAAAATAACGCCAAGACACCACGGACAAACGATAAGGAAAGATCACCTTCAACATAAGTAGCTAGTTATTAAAGTCATTAATACAAAACCAAATAAAAAGTGCAAAAGATTAAAAATAAAAAGTATTATACTAAACACTTGTCTTCACCAAGTGATGTAAGAGACTTAGGCAAACATGGCCTTGATTGTCAAGAACTCTTACGATCAATCTTGGATCCCGAGACGACTCACACACTCTATGATGGACAATGGATGATGGTGGTGGATGATGGTGTTATGGTGGTGGTGGGTGGTGGATGAAGTGTGAGAGAGGTGGTGTGCCAAGGGATGAGAGAGAATGAAGCCAAGCTCCTCTATTTATAGGCTGAACAGAAGGCTGGACACGGCCCCGTGTCCGCTGGACACGGCCCCGTGCCCGCCTGACACTCTCTCTCTTCATTAATTGTAATTGCGAATTACAATTAATGCGCCTGCTGTACTTTCACCACGCCCCCGTGCTCGCTGGACACGGCCCCGTGGTGGGCAATGGAAGCTTCTACTGGTTTGTCTTTTCTGCTGCTTCCTGGGCACGCCCCCGTGTTCGCTGGACACGGGGCGTGTTCAGACTCTGTTTCCTTCTTTTTGCCTTGGGAGGTGCCGTTGAGGGTCCGGGCAGTCCACTTTTGTTCCTTTTCTTGTATTTATGGTAGAATTAGTGGTCTTTTTGCTTCTTTTGTGATTTTGAGCTCATTTCATCCTGAAAATACAAAAGGAAGACAAAAACACTCCTTTTCCAACATTAGTACTTAAAAAGGGTTAGTTTTATGCCTTAATTGATGTGTTTTATATGTTGCATTTTACACACATCAATTTCCCTCGACTGTGTTGATTAACCTCGACTGTGTCGATTAACCTCGTCTGGGACTCCGAAGCACTACTAGGTACTAGTTGTGACCATGAGTGGGGTTCGGCCGTACCCGTTAGATCTAACCCTCATCCCTAATTAATGAATTTTTTTAATGGCTTGGTACTAGTTTTCACCAAGACTTGATGGCATTTTTAGTATTTAGTCTATACTCACATGATCTAGTATTTCAAAGGCGTTTCATACCGTTTAAGCATTTGTAACATGTATTTCACCCCCGAGAGTTATAAAACCAAAAAGACTTAAAGAAAAGGGGGAGCATGAACTCACTGTTTTGCATCTTCAGTACACGTAACTCAAATCTCGTCAGCAAAAGCGACTACCTACAATGTGCTAGGGTCTATTAGACGAGCGGGCCGTGCCTTGCCTTAGTATTCATGTTTTTTAGTTACGTTTTCTTTATGCCTTATGTCATCCGGAGTTATAATACTTTTCAAGTATTTGTTTTCGTGTTTCTTTCCCAAGGATGGGAGTATTTCATACATGTATTCTCGTATTCTTGTATTTGTAGTTTCCAAAATAATATATTTTCACTTAGGAAATATACATAGACTTGTTTTGCCCAAAAATAATGTATCGTCAAGAAAATATATATTTTTCTTCAAAAATCATATATCTTCTAAATAGTCTAAGAAAATATATTTTTACTTCCAAAAGTAATATATTTCCTCTTTGTCAAAAATATGATATACTTTGTAATAATAAAAATCATACTTTCGTTTCTTTTGTGTCCAAAATAATATTTACGAAAAATATATTGTCACAGTACTTCTCGGAATATTTCGTAAGTTACGTTCTTATTCGATTTGTCAATATTTAAGAGTGTAACTTATATATTTCATTCCATGTAAATTTTGGTATTATTTTGGTGTTGTAAATTCTTTATATTTGTGAGTTATATTATTTTGAATCCTAAAATAATATAACTATTTCACATAATCACACACAAGTATCTTATTATAAAATATATATTCTAAATATATATTTATCCATTTTTATTTGTAAAAACCAACCTCCAATGCTTGTATTTTTGTTACAAAAATCTAAGGCAAAGTTTATATGGAAAATCATAGTTAAAAATACACTTGTAAACACTTGTTTAGAAAATATTTTCTAACTGTTGGTATTTTTTAGAAATTTCGCCATAGTTTCCCCTAAAAATGGAGGTTTCCATGCTTTCAAGCATATCATTTTCTTTTGTAAAATCATCACCAGTCAACAACAAATTATTCAACACTTACCACATGTCAAAAATATGAAATTTACTCTATGTCATGAACTTGAAAATTTACAAAAAAATGTAATAACTTACTAGTGTGTTTAGTAAGCTTAGTTACCCTTTAAAGTGTGGTTGTTTATTTAAAAACATCATTTTTGAAGAATTTAGATCTTTACAACTTGTAAAATATTTTTACAAAAATATTTCTTCTTGCATTTTTGTTGTTAAATACATATTTATACACTTGATTAACCACTAAAAATGTGATTGGTTTCTTTAAGAACCAAGTTTATGCAAATCTTGTAGTTTAACTTAGTTTCTTGAGAAAACTAGTTTTGTAATCACCCATTTACAAGATTCATAACATGTTTCATACTTCATCATACATAAAAATAACTTTATTTTTCAAGTTCATGTTTACATAAAGGATGATCATTATGATTTTCTCAAGATCTATCCTTCTACTTGCTAGATCATGTGTTTAATCATCATCTAGCAAGGTTCTTATTATGACCAACATCATACTCACAAACAATCTCTCATCAAGAAGCATAATAACACTTAACAACATGATTTCTTATGATTTTTAAGCTTATGATTAAGTTTCATGTTCAAGATTCATAGTGTTCTTCAAGATTAACATCATGTATCTTCTTTTAACCACTTAAAATGGAAGTAAAATAGCAAGATTCAAGGTTCTTACCACTAGCACAAAGCTAGGGATGATCAAGAGGGTAAATGAAGTGGATAAAATCAAATGAAGAAGGTCCTTCAAGATCCGTTTGCACCGAGCTTCGTTAGTGACCTTCTTACACCTTGAAGTACACTTGGATCTCTTGAATGAAAACCGAAAATTGTGGTGGTATAAGGGGGGCGTTCGGCCGAGACCTATGGAGGGAGGAGGAAATGTGGTGGTGTTGTGAATGGTGAAGATGAAATGGGTTATGGACTTGGGGGTTTTTATAAAGTTCTTCCAACATGTATTTGTCCTAAAGTTAATATGTTCCCTACTATACAAGCATATCTTATAAAATATTAGAAGAAAATCAAGTGAGGGCCCCATGGTGTAACCGGCCTTAGATGGGGGAGGGGGGGGGTCTTAGTTGCATCTCAACTACAAGTCACATATTTTAGTTAGATGTTGAGTGTTATGTTTAGGTATTTAGGTGTTTAAGTGTTTTAGGATGTAATATGATGTTTAGTGAACAATACTAGCTTTGTAACATTAAAACAATGCTTCTAGCTAAATTTTGGTGTTCCGGGTAATGTCCGGTTGTTCGGTTGGTTACCGGTTCGTTAAAGTGCTAAATAGCGCAGATTAGTGTGCTTTATGTTATATTTTATGATAGTTTCGATTCCTGACACTTAGGAAAGTATTCTGGACTATTAAACCATTTTTCTGCATTATAATTAGATGTTTAAATGCTGAAAATAGCCGAATTTTAGTTATTTTCTGCAGAATTCTGCACTTTTAGTATGTTTTAGGCACTTTCCGGCACTTCATCTATCACTTAGGCACGCAGTTTTGTGGTCCTTACTTCCCTACACACTATACTAGTGTAATACGTCATCTCTGGCTCATACAGGGCCTCAAAATATTGTTTGTTTATGTACTAAACTTTGTCAGCATTTTTTTTGTTTGTCTGATAATGGTGCCAATTCTGTTCTATGCATTATTAGCACTATATCGTGTTGCATGTAGCAACGAATATGAAATGCCATTATATGTATATAACAGTAATCAAAAATTCGTTTGTCTTGTAAACTAGATCATGCACAATTATTTAAGCACAGATTACTGTTCAATTAGTGTACGGAATGTACGGAAAAGTGACGGTTGTCACATCTGGTCGGTCGGTAGGCCGATTGGATGGTTGTTCGAGTGGATTGTTTCTTCCTTTGAGAAGGATGTGTCTGTGTATGATGGTTTGACTTTTGAAGTTTTCGTTGTAGCATTTGAAAACATTGAAGTATCTTTACCCTTCAGGTCGGTCGATCGGACGGTCGTTCGATCGGCCGGCAACCCGATCGGTTAGGTACTTTTAGCAAGACAAGTTCTCAGTAGGGTGTCACTTGATCGGACGGCTGCTCGATCGGGTGGCACTCCTAGTGCATTGAACATGTTGAAAATCGACTAAGTGTTGAAGTATAGTATCTCATGATCTGAAGAGTAATCCGATCGGACGGTAGTCCGATCGAACAGCTGTTCGTTCAATACTAGTCTTCAAAACAAATTGATTAAGTGTGAGGCCATGTGTTAGCCGATCGGCTGGCCAGTCGATCGGCTGACTGTCCAACCGGTTGGCTGTCCGTTCGGACAACAGTCCGATCGGTCAGCATCCTGACCTGATCAGCCTGTTCGTCTAACACTTGGTTGTTCTGATTGTTTGTCGTTATATCGAGGTGTTTTGACAACGAGTCGAACCATAGAACCCTCGTTCTTACTTGTTTCTCCTGATCGGACAGGAATCACCCAAATCCGGCCGGTGAACTGTTCGAAACGGAGTTTAACGTTTAACCCGAAATCGGTGAACCTCGTAGATAGAATCAGGATCTTGAGTCATGCAACCACCGGAATGATTAGTAAGTCGGCACAAGCTCCGTCTCTATCGGTTTTGAAGGCATTGAGTGTAAAAGAGTTGAAAGAAAGTTGGAAAAACCATCTTTCACTCCTTTTAACCGTGTATATGTTTAGATTTATGAAAGATCTTTGTTTGTTTATGTGGAAATCGGCTAGATCCAAGTGATTCTTGGTAGATTGAGGCCAAAACATGAAGTTCTTCAAGAACACCATAATGACATCATCCTAGAACACTTGATAGAAATTAAATTGATTTCATGCATTGTCTAAACCATACAACCATCACAATAAGTATCAAATTACATCATCAGCAAATATTGTCTCAAAGTTTCTAGATTAGCTACGTGACGTTTCTAGGCATCATCCTAGCTTGATTCCATTAGATCCCATAGCATCCTATCAGCCTGCAACATGTATTAAAATATCAATACAAAGTATTGGCGAGTATACAAGTTTGAATAATAGCATAATAGGTTAAAACAACTCATATCCATATGTAAATGTAACAAAATAGTTTCCGCCGTGCTAGTGTCGCAGTCCACGCAGTGATAGCCCAAGCATCCCGATGCTTTAGTGTTTACCCAAGACTCAAGGTAAACTAGAATCCTCCTAACAATACCCCCCGAGAATAATGGGAGAGGTGCATCTCCTATAGCGCTACTATTGTTAAGGCAGAACTACACACTCTGGATTAAACGTCACATAGCACAAAGAATCAAGAATCACAAGGTTCACATACACGTAGGATAGAGTTTAGGTTCAAAAGTTTCAAGTATCATAGCTTATAGAATACATGTTACATCCCAAAGTTTAAAACAAAAAGGGATCGAGTATACTCATAGTGATTGCTTAACAGTGTAGACTGTTATTGGATCAAAGGGAGCTCTTTTAGAATTAGCCTGATTATATTACAACAGATAAGAGTCGGGCGGAATAACGAGATTGCACAAAGTATCGGAACAGTCACCGGAGCGGATGGCTGCCCGATCGGATGGCTATCCGATCGGATTGCCATTCGATCGGGTGGCTTAGTGTAAGTGGGGAACGAGTGGCTTGTCCGATTGGGTGGTCACCTGACCCAAGTGTCAAGTTTGCTGATTAAGAGCTTTAGTTACCTTGATCGGGTGGTTGCTCGATCGGATGGCTATCCTATCGGGTTGTCACTCGATCGAGATTCCCAAAGTTCTAAGTTTCTAAAAAATGTTTCTAAGTGTTGAAAGGTCATGAGGCTAGTGTCACCCGATCAGGTGGCTGTTCGATCGGATGGCTATCCGATCGGGTTGGCGCTCGATCGAGTGATCCTCATCTCGTTCCTGACTTGTAACATTTCTAAGTTTCAAGATTAACGATGACGGCGCAATACGTATTGAGACAATGGTGAACTCATCGGCACACAGCCGTTCTGATCGGGTGGGAGCCACCCCATTCCGATCAATTAACTGTCCGCGATAGTGTTTATGTCAAAATCCATATTCCGACCATCATTTTCTGGTAGAAATCCATCTCTAAAGCGACTCCAGACTAATAATCAAGTCTACGACCCGTTCAGAGTTGGATTCACCCGTATAAAGTAAAAGTTTGAAGAAAATATGAAAATAACACCAGTTTATTATGAAAGATCCTAGATCTAGCTTAGTTTTGATGAAAATACATGGAATCCCTTAGATCTCAGCTAGGTCTTACCAAGGATGACCTCATATAGTAGTTTGTACAAACCACCATGATGTCATCATCCTCAAGATCTCAGATCTGAGAGATTTCATGGTGAAAAGTGTGATTTCAAGGGTGAATCACGTAGAGAATGAAATGTAGATCAAGAAAGTACAAGGATCTAGCTTAAAACGTACCGAAATCGACGAGAAAATGAAGAAATGTAGTGTGCGTGCGTCTGGTCGAGCGGAGCTGTCACATCAGGGAATAAAGTGATGTGACAGGCATATTTATAGTGTCAGAGTGTGTGAAGAGGGGCAGTGTGCACGGATCGGATGGTGGTCCGATTGAGTGACCATCCGATCGGGTGGCTATCCGATCGAGTGGTCATCCGATCGGATTGCCACTCAGTCAATCCACCTTTTCCGCATTCCTGTCCTTGATTCGTTTTGAGAGTCAGATTTAAGCGTTGCGTATTATGTGGTAACAAATTAACTAGATTACATCACAAACACCAAAAGTTTCCAAGTTTCTTAGATTCCGCCAGTGACAAGACTCTAGTCTCTCGTTCAACCAAGAATCAAGTTTCACGAGTCTAAAGAGTCAAGCACCAAATATGTATCAAGAGTCGAGAATCACAATTTCTCAAGTATCAAGTATCAAGAATCAAGATTCCAGATTTCCAAGTATCAAGAATCAATCATAAAGAATCTAGATTCCATCGTATTAAGAGTCAAGTGTCTAGGTTAAGCATCAAGTATCAAGTATCTAGATTTAAGTGTCAAGTCTCATAGTAGTAAGTATCACGAATCAAGTATCTAGAATGAAGAATCAAGCATCATAGTGTTAAGCATCAAGTATCAATAAGATTTATACCAATAGTGTCAAAGTATCAACATCACATGATTACAGGGACAAAAATTGATAATTGACAAAAGTTCAGGGACTAATCCTGCCAAGAGCCTAAAGTTTAGGGACGTTGGGCGTTACATGTGCGATCATGCCGGAGATTGGGCCGCAGAGCCAGATGAATGAGGACCATTTGTGTGGGATTCCTAACAGTTGGAGATATGGTGGCGACAGATATGATTTGCCACATCGGACGTTGTGTTGGTGGTGACAGGTTTTCTAGTTGCAACGATGGAAGAGGATGAGGTAACTGAGGGGTTTTCATGGTTACAATGTTTTGAATATAGATGATGGTTTGATGGTGAATAATGTTGATTTGATGATGGTTTTATGTTATGTGCGACCCACAGAGCAGCTATTATGGATATTGCGGTTTTAGCGTATTTGACTTCCGGAAACAGTTGGTTGCAGATCAGCAAGGGTTAGGGGCGGTCGGTGTAGCCCGAGTGGTGGTGGCCGGATGTGGTGGTGGCGGCAGGATGAGGTGGTGGCGGCAGGATGAGGTGGTGGTGGAAAGATGTGGTGGTCAGGGTTAGGAAATTGGGAAAGATGAAGCTTATACGCAATATTTTCTGTTTTATTTATTAAACATTTAAATAAAAACATGAATTGACCAAAATACCCTTAAGTGAATAAACTTAAATGAAAATTTGAAGGGTAAATTACTTTTTGAGTCCCTGTGTTTTAGGGGTTTTAACCACTCGAGTCCAAAATCAAAATGTTCAACGCCCTAAGTCCCTATAACCACTTTTCTTAACCATTTGAGTCCAAATTTCTAACACTGTTAGAATTTTTCTGTTAAATTTTGTTAAATGACCAAATTACCCCTATAATTAAAAAATAAATAAAAAACTAATTTATTTTTAGTTTTCTCTCTCTCTCTCTCTCTTATACTCTCTCTCTTTCATTTCTAAACACCAGATCTGCTCTCTCTCATCTTTCATTCTCTCTCTCTGAACCTAAACCACCTCTATCCCACCACCACACCTCTACCATCAACACCAACCTAAACCACCTCTATCCCACCACCACACCTCTACCATCAACACCACCGTCGCCACTGCACCTCCACCGTCACCACCACCACTACACCGTCACCACAACACCCATCACCGCTACACCTCTACCATCAACACCACCATCGCCACTGCACCTCCACCGTCACCACCACCACTACATCGTCACCACTACAACACCCACTGTAACAACTGTCACGAAAATCGATAATTAGGATGGTAATTAGCTATTAAGGAAACCCTAATTGAGAAACCCAAGTAATTCCGCATAAACCCTAAAATTTTCGTAACAATCGGAATTAGGATCAGGGCCCCTAAAACTCAGGGGGGGTTAAACCCTAGTGACGTTTATCCTCTAAATTTGCTGTAGAAACGAAATTTGTTCATTTAACTTACTCAGCAAGGCTATCTAGGACACGAATCAACCTAGGCTAGAAATTAGACCCGTCGCGCCACGCGACGGGTATACATGTCTTCTTCGCGTGGCGCGAGGGAGGACATTTTTCAGGTATAAATAGGGGACGTTGGCACTTGAATTTTGGTGTTCATTCGACGTCCAAATTCTCTGTAACCATCGAGTTATAGACGAAACAGTTCACAACACACACACGATTTTCGAAACGCTGCCGCAATCAGGGTAATAACTCGATCGCTATTACGATTCAACGTCCGATCGATTATAACTATCCAACGATAGTCCAGGTGCTGCTCAATCGAGCTTGTACTTTGATTATTCGTCGTGATTTCGACTTGAATATTAGAGTGCTGTTCGAATTCGGACTATGCTCTGTTATTCGTTGTGAATCCGATTGAATTACCGAGTATTGCACTGATCAATCGTTGTGAAGGTTTAATCTCGTGAATTGACGTAATTGCAGTATTAGTTACTAACCTGCCTGTGTATGCATTGTGTTAAATTAGGTTTAATCAAGGCTAATCAGTAGGCTTATATCTATTGCTCGTTAATCTGCAATGTGAGTCATTCTTCTTTTTAACTGTTTTCTCACAGTTTGTGAGTAAGTATTACAATACCTCAAATTATTTTCAAGGTTATAATTACAGGGATTAAGTCCTTGTAATCACCAAATTACAGCTGGTATGTGGGGTATTGTGCACATTACTATTTTTATCACTCTAGCTGAGTGAGTATCACTCTGTGTGAGTGAACCGTCACTATTGGGGCGACGGGACCTAATAGTGGTATGACCACAGTCACAGATCCGGTCGAGTGACAAATACCCATTCTTGATAATTGGTTGATAGAAACATTGTAATCGCTCTTAATACTGTGATTTATAACTAACGGGTCATTTTAGAAAACAGAATGATTCACTCAGTATTTCCCCGCTGACAAAACCTTTTTCAAACATGTTTCAGGTGATCTGTGTGATCCAGGAAAAGTGCAATAAAGCACTACAAGCTCAGAGAAGTGGCTCAGTGTAAATAAATAAATAAAACGTGTTTTGAAAAATAAAGATTTCTGTGTGAAATCAACTTATTGTAAATTATGGGATTTATCCCTTAAACTTTGTGTAATATACTAAACAAGTAATTTCCGGTGAAAAGATCCTGTTAATCAAAGACTTCCGCTGTCGCATAAATTAAATACCACGGGTATCACCGGGAACTGCCTCACGGCCCCCGACTCCGTCCAGGGTAGGGTCGGGGAGCCGTGACAGTGAAGGTGGTATCAGAGCTAATAATTAATAACTATTGAGCCACTGATCGAGCCACTGATTTAAGCCTATTACGGAATTAAGTATTTGACAAAATACTTAATCCTATTAGTTATCATTCTGTGATTATTTGTTTTAACTGATTATTTGATAGTTACAGTATGGGTAAACAAAAGCTGTCTGCTATCTACCACAAACTAGATGTTGCATCTTCTTCTAAAAACCCAGTAAATTTAGAAGAAGGAATCTTTGTCCGCAAGGCAAACTATGAAAATCCTCTTTCCCCAGAGAAAAGGGATTCGATACTTAAAAAGAGTCAGGAGAAAAAGAAACCCCGAACCAAGAGAGTTAGGTTTAACCCAGAAGTCCAAGAGTTGGGTAATAGTACACCTTGGGAAGATAAATTAGACAAGAAATGGGCAAATCTCTATATGCTAGCTACTGTAGCAGAAAATGCCAATTTCTAAATATCCGATAAGTTGGGTCTAGTAAGAGAAATTACAATCCAGTAAATAAATAAAGTCCTAGTGTGTTTATTTTTGTTGTCCTTTGTATAAATTGGTATGCAATAAAACTTCAGTGTTTGTTTGTTAAACTTTGTTCCAAAGTTTTAACATTGCATTCTTGTATTTTGCATATATACTATGCAGCATGAATGAGATGTCGGAAGCATTCCAGAATCTCAACTTATATCCAGTGCCTATCGAAGTCTCTCACGACTTTACTGGTTACATTGCTGACATAGAAGAACCTGTGGAATCCAAAGCTCCACCGCTGGAAAAAGCCAAACCTAAAAAGAAAAGAAGATACGTGGGGTGGAGGAAAGTACGCCGTAGGAAACCAACTACTAGGAGACTTCCTAAAATAGAAAATCCTGTGAGCATGAACAAGGGAAAAGAAATAGAAACTGGAGAAAGTTCGAAACCACCAGAAAAGGAAATAGGAATAGATCTTAAGCAAAAGGGAATAGAAATTGGCGAAAGCTCTAAACAGTCTGAGGAAATCACGTTCCAGGACGAAATAAATCGCCTACTGGATAATTGTGATGTTCTAGAGCCTATCAACAATAATCTTTTCTCTTATCCTGTTACAGCCCAATTTCCACTAAACCTAGGACCAGCTATTCCAGACCCACTAGTTCACACTAGACCATTAGGCCAAATGGAAGAATGGTGGACTAATGACTGGCAATTCCAAAATATAGTTAATAGTCCCTATAGTTTTCTCCCACAGTTTGATCCAGAACCTATCCCTAATCCGCCGATGAGCTATGAAAATTTAGCTGAGTTACGTCAGTTCGGTGAAGAACTGATAGGCACCGGGAATAGGATTCGGGAAATGGGGGAGCAGATCTCTTGGAAGTACGACGAGAGGGAGCGTCGTTACTAAAACTGCCAGTGGACCAAAAGATAGGAAGGGCTGGAAAAAGTTTGTCTGTATTATAACTAATATAGTAAAAACTGATTCTGTAAAATGGGCAATAAAACCTTGTAAGATATGGTGTGTACGGTTGCATATACAATATACAATAACAAAATGACAGTCGAGAAATCGGCAATTTTGGTTATGTTTGTATGTTGTAGTAATTTATATGATCATCTGTGCTAAATTTGTTATTAAGTTAGACACTAATAATTCCTACTAATTAGCAGATGGAAAACGCTAACAATGAACCAATTAATGAAGTAAATCAATCTGAGCAAGAACAGGAAGATCAATATATAACCCGACAAGATATTGAGCACTTTATCGCCCAAGGGATAGCCAATGCTATTCCAGAAATTGTAGCTGCTGTTCAGAAACCTGCCGAACCACAATTAATTCCTAGTAAACGTATTCCAGAAGATAACGGCAGTAACAGCATAAATGGAGGAGGTAATCATGATGATCATGATCCGCAACAGGCCCCACTCCCTAAGAGAATAAAAGCTGCAACGCCTGGTTGCACTTACAAGGAATTTCTTGCTTGCAAACCCGCAGAATTTGCAGGTAATGAAGGGGAAACTGCAACACTGCGTTGGTTAGAGAAAACCGAGGCAGTAATTGCAATAAGCAAATGTGCTAAAGAGGATCAAGTGATGTATGCATCAAATCTGTTCAAAGAAGGAGCACTCGAATGGTGGAACACGATCCTCCAGGCAAAAGGAAGAAGGGTAGCCTATGCAATGAATTGGGAAGAATTTAAGAGTTTTGTAGAAAGAAAATTCTGTCCCGAATACGAGAAGGAACAAATGGCAAACAAGTTCCTGAGTCATCGTATGTTAGGTGTAGATTGCCGGGGTTATACTTCAACATTCTTTGAATACGCAAGGGTAGTGCCAACACTGGCTTCGCCAGAACCGGTACTCATTTCTCGTTACATCTGGGGGTTAATTAGTGAAATCCGAAACATCGTTAAAGCTGCGAGACCTCGTACCATTAACGATGCGGTAGAATTAGCTAATACCCTGACGGATGAGTTGGTACGCACAAGAGAGGAAGATCGCAAGAAGGAATTAGCTCAAAAGATTACCCAAGGGTTTCGTATGGGTAATATCAAGAAAAGAGGAACAGGGCAATCCTCATCACCTCCTTTCTGCAAAACTTGCAAAAAGAAGCATTATGGACAATGCAACATGGTTTGCAATTTTTGCAAGACCAAAGGACATCGGGAAGAAGACTGCAGGAAGAAAACAAGAATTTGCTATAATTGCAGAGAAAGAGGTCATTTCCAATTTGAATGTCCTAAATTAACTAAACCTGTAGCCAACCAAACCAAACCAGCTGAAGGAGCAACCAAGAGAAATGCGCGGGCATTCCAGCTGACCACTCAAGAGGCCGAACTCATTCCGGATGTGATAGCTGGTACGTTCCTAGTACATGACGTATTTGAAAAAGTATTATTTGACTCTGGTGCGAACCAAAGTTTTATTAATACTTCATTTTGTCAAGCTCTTAAGTTACCATTGACCACTCTTAGGCAAATTTTCACAGTTGAAACCGCAGAATGAAATTCTGTGAACATAGATAAAATCTGGCAAGAAGGAAAAATAGAATTATTAGGCCATAAGTTTTCTGCAAATCTGTTACCAATGAATTTAGCCGGATTCGATGTAGTATTAGGAATGGATTGGTTAATAGCCAACCATGCACGAATCCTATGTGACAAAAATGCAGTAGAAATTCAAACCCCTACAGGAGAAGTAATTTTGATTACTGGAAATAAACCTCGAAAGCCATTGAAATTCATATCAGTAATGAAATTGGCTAGCTATTCAAGAAAACAGGAAATGGTGTATATGATTTCCGTAATCATTAACACTAAAGATAAAGAACTTCAGGACATCCCCGTAGTCTCAGAATACCCAGACGTTTTTCCAGAAGAATTACCTGGATTACCACCTGATAGAGAAGTAGAATTTAGAATTCATTTAATTCCAGGTACTGCACCAATAGCTAAAGCACCATATAGATTAGCACCTACCGAAATGCTAGAATTGAAAAAGCAATTAGATGAATTATTAAGCAAAGGATTCATACAACCAAGTTCATCCCCTTGGGGTGCACCAGTACTATTTGTGAAAAAGAAAGATGGATCAATGAGAATGTGTATCGATTATAGAGAATTGAATAAGGTTACGATTAAGAATCGATACCCACTACCTAGGA
The DNA here is from genome assembly GCF_002127325.2 of Helianthus annuus. Taxonomy (NCBI): domain Eukaryota; kingdom Viridiplantae; phylum Streptophyta; class Magnoliopsida; order Asterales; family Asteraceae; genus Helianthus; species Helianthus annuus. Next base: position 105,182,960 of record NC_035440.2, on the reverse strand, counting down.
TTGATGATCTTTTTGATCAATTGCAAGGAGCTAGGTATTTCTCTAAGATAGATTTAAGATCTGGATATCATCAGTTGAAAGTACAAGAAGAGGACATACCTAAAACTGCCTTTAGAACTAGGTATGGTTATTATGAGTTTACAGTCATGCCCTTTGGATTAACGAATGCCCCAGCAGCATTCATGGACATGATGAACCGAATCTGTAAACCATACTTGGATAAATTTGTGATCGTTTTCATCGACTATATACTTATTTATTCCAAAAGCCAAAAAGAACATTGTGAACACTTGCATGCACTCTTAACTTTGTTAAGAAAAGAAAGGCTTTATGCCAAATTCTCGAAGTGTGAATTTTGGCTGCAAGAAGTACAATTCTTAGGTCATGTGGTAAATCATGAAGGTATCCATGTAGATCCTGCTAAGATAGAAGCAATTACAAAGTGGAAAGTCCCACAAACAGCTATGGAGATAAGAAGTTTTCTAGGCTTAGCTGGATACTATAGACGATTTATCAAAGATTTTTCTAAGATAGCCATACCATTAACTAAGTTAACCTGTAAAGCTGCTAAGTTTGAATGGGGACCTAGACAAGAAGAAGCCTTTAAGATTTTAAAGCATAGATTGACGAATGCACCAATCTTAGCTTTACCCGAAGGAACAGAAGACTTTGAAGTATATTGTGATGCTTCAAAATTAGGCTATGGATGTGTGTTAATGCAACGCAAGAAGGTAATTGCGTATGCTTCTAGACAATTGAAAAAGCACGAAGAAAATTATACGACTCATGATTTAGAATTAGGAGCCATAATTTTTGCCCTTAAGATATGGAGACATTATCTGTATGGAAGTAAGTTTACTGTTTATACAGATCATAAAAGTTTAAGATATATATTTGGGCAAAAAGAGTTAAACATGAGGCAAAGAAGATGGATGGAGATGCTGAGCGACTACGACTGTGATATTCAATATCACGAAGGAAAGGCAAATGTAGTTGCAGATGCCTTAAGTCGTAAGTACCATGAGAAACAGAAACAAGTCCGTGCTCTGAGGTTAAATCTACAAGTAGATTTAATAGCACAAATAAAAGAAGTTCAGAAAACAGCAATCAAAGATGATGCTGAAGGAATGAAAGGTTACCTAAAAGAACTAGAACAAGGAAATGATGGAATTTGGAAATTCCATAAGAAACGAATTTGGGTACCTAAGAAAGGAGAGTTAAGAAATAAGATTTTAGAAGAAGCTCATAAATCTAGGTATACCATGCACCCAGGAAATAATAAAATGTACCAAGATTTAAGGAATAATTTCTGGTGGATAGGAATGAAAAAGGATATAGCCGAATACGTATCCAAGTGCTTAACTTGTTCACAAGTTAAAGCTGAACACCAGAAACCTTCAGGACTACTACAACAGTTAGAAATGCCTGTATGGAAATGGGAACTCATAACAATGGACTTTGTTACAAAGTTACCCAGAACCAGAAAAGGTAATGATGCTATTTGGGTAATTGTCGATCGATTAACCAAATCAGCTCATTTTCTACCAATAAAAGAAACCTTTAGCATGGAAAGGTTAGCACAACTGTACGTGGACGAAGTAGTATCCCTACATGGAGTCCCGCTCTCCATTGTATCGGATAGAGATAGTCGTTTTACATCTCATTTCTGGACAAGTTTTCAAAAAGCAATGGGAACTCGACTAAATCTAAGTACTGCTTATCATCCACAAACAGACGGACAGACTGAAAGGACAATACAAACTCTAGAAGACATGCTCCGAGCATGTGTAATTGACTTTGGTGGTAATTGGGATAGCCATTTGCCATTAATTGAATTCTCCTATAACAATAGTTATCATTCAAGCATCGAAGCTGCACCATTCGAAGCACTGTACGGACGTAAGTGCAGAACTCCAGTGTGTTGGGCAGAAATCGGAGAAAGTCAATTATCAGGTCCTGAGATTGTACAAGAAACTACTGACAAGATAACTCAGATCAAGGAAAGACTAAAAACAGCTCGAGATCGTCAGAAAAGCTATGCAGACAATCGTCGCAAGCCTTTAGAATTTCAAGTCGGAGATAAAGTACTTTTAAAAGTTTCTCCTTGGAAAGGAGTAGTACGATTCGGTAAGAAAGGAAAGCTGAGTCCCAGATACGTAGGACCATTTCCAATAAGCCAACGAATAGGACCAGTTGCGTATTGTTTACAACTACCAGAAGAATTATCTGGAGTACATGATGTATTTCATGTATCCAATCTCAAGAAATGTCTATCAGATGAGTCCCTGGTAGTACCTCTTCAAGATGTAGAGGTGAACGAAAAGTTGAAGTTTATAGAGAAACCACTACAGATCGAAGATAGAAAAGTCAAATTTCTCAAACATAAACGACTGGTGTTGGTCAAAGTCAAATGGAATTCAAGGAGAGGACCAGAATACACTTGGGAGCTAGAATCAGAAATGAAGCGCAAATATCCTCAATTATTCCAATAAATCTCGAGGACGAGATTTTTCTTAAGGTGGGGAGGATGTAACAACTGTCACGAAAATCGATAATTAGGATGGTAATTAGCTATTAAGGAAACCCTAATTGAGAAACCTAAGTAATTCCGCATAAACCCTAAAATTTTCGTAACAATCGGAATTAGGATCAGGGCCCCTAAAACTCAGGGGGGGTTAAACCCTAGTGACGTTTATCCTCTAAATTTGCTGTAGAAACGAAATTTGTTCGTTTAACTTACTCAGCAAGGCTATCTAGGACACGAAACAACCTAGGCTAGAAATTAGACCCGTCGCGCCACGCGACGGGTATACATGTCTTCTTCGCGTGGCGCGAGGGAGGACATTTTTCAGGTATAAATAGGGGACGTTGGCACTTGAATTTTGGTGTTCATTCGACGTCCAAATTCTCTGTAACCATCGAGTTATAGACGAAACAGTTCACAACACACACACGATTTTCGAAACGCTGCCGCAATCAGGGTAATAACTCGATCGCTATTACGATTCAACGTCCGATCGATTATAACTATCCAACGATAGTCCAGGTGCTGCTCAATCGAGCTTGTACTTTGATTATTCGTCGTGATTTCGACTTGAATATTAGAGTGCTGTTCGAATTCGGACTATGCTCTGTTATTCGTTGTGAATCCGATTGAATTACCGAGTATTGCACTGATCAATCGTTGTGAAGGTTTAATCTCGTGAATTGACGTAATTGCAGTATTAGTTACTAACCTGCCTGTGTATGCATTGTGTTAAATTAGGTTTAATCAAGGCTAATCAGTAGGCTTATATCTATTGCTCGTTAATCTGCAATGTGAGTCATTCTTCTTTTTAACTGTTTTCTCACAGTTTGTGAGTAAGTATTACAATACCTCAAATTATTTTCAAGGTTATAATTACAGGGATTAAGTTTTGTAATCACCAAATTACAGCTGGTATGTGGGGTATTGTGCACATTACTATTTTTATCACTCTAGGTGAGTGAGTATCACTCTGTGTGAGTGAACCGTCACTATTGGGGCGACGGGACCCAATAGTGGTATGACCACAGTCACAGATCCGGTCGAGTGACAAATACCCATTCTTGATAATTGGTTGATAGAAACATTGTAATCGCTCTTAATACTGTGATTTATAACTAACGGGTCATTTTAGAAAACAGAATGATTCACTCAGTATTTCCCCGCTGACAAAACCTTTTTCAAACATGTTTCAGGTGATCTGTGTGATCCAGGAAAAGTGCAATAAAGCACTACAAGCTCAGAGAAGTGGCTCAGTGTAAATAAATAAATAAAACGTGTTTTGAAAAATAAAGATTTCTGTGTGAAATCAACTTATTGTAAATTATGGGATTTATCCCTTAAACTTTGTGTAATATACTAAACAAGTAATTTCCGGTGAAAAGATCCTGTTAATCAAAGACTTCCGCTGTCGCATAAATTAAATACCACGGGTATCACCGGGAACTGCCTCACGGCCCCCGACTCCGTCCAGGGTAGGGTCGGGGAGCCGTGACACCCACCACTGCTACACCTCCACCATCAACACCACCGTCGTCGGGTTGATCCAATCCGGGTTGAGAAAGTTTTTGTCAAATTGGGGTCGGATCGGGTTTGAAGAGCATGATTTAAAGTCGCCGACATTATGAAGGTTTTTTAACAAAAAAAATTTATCTGATTATCAGATCTGGGTTGAGATCAAGCAAGAAATTATTTGGATCCAACAGGTAGCAAAAATCTGTTTATTTGGGGTTTGAATTTGATTTTGATTTGAAGCTGTTGTGGGATTAAAAGAGAGAATATTATAAAACAACGGAATCCAGACAACCGACATAGTAACGACAACTGCGGATATATACAAGACGCAGCAGGTGTATGTATATATATATATATATATATAGAGAGAGAGAGAGAGAGAGTGTGTGTATGTTGCCGGTCATTTAGGGGATACCTTGGATCTCCGATTGTTTCTAACAACTGGGATGATTGCTAGTGGATTATTCGTTGGGCTGTTCGGGATGGGTTACTTTTGGAATGTTCATAAGTTTTGGTACTTTTTAGCTATGCAAATGCAACCAGATGTTCATAAGTTTTCGTACTTTTTAGCTATGCAAATGAGGTTTAAAGTTAGCTAGTGTCGGTGGTGATGGGTATTTGGAAGTGGCGGTAGTGCGATAGTGGTGGCAGTGGTGGGGATGATGGTGGGAATAGTGGCTGTGCGGTGGTGTTTATAGAGAGGGAAGAGTGTGTAAAGATGAGAGAGAAGGTGTGTGTAGGTGTGTGTGCGTGTGTTTTATTATATATATTATATATTAAAAGTTTATGCATTAAAGACTTGTTCCTTATACTTATGTGAATATAAGACTTGTACTTTGTGTGTAAATGACCAAATTATCCTCATAGTTAACAGACTTGGTGGATGGAGTTAGAAATTTGGACTCAAATGGTTAGACTTGGTGGATGGAGTTAGAAATTTGGACTCAAATGATTAAGAAAAGTGGTTATAGGGACTCATGGCGTTAAACATTTTGATTTTGGACTCAAGTGATTAAAACCCCTAAAACACAGGGACTCAAAAAGTAATTCACCAAAATTTTAATCTGGTTAATACTAAAGGACGTAGAGTGTAACGAGTTTTGCAAATAAATGATTATGACTGTAATTATTAAAGTTAAAAATTATCCGTTGCAATCCGATACAAATATTAAGGACGAAAAGTGTAATTTACCCTAAGACCATGTGTAGTGGTTAAGAAAAATAATGCCCCCACCATGGGGCATTATCCGACACATGGCAGTCCAGTCAGCATGGGACGTTATTGCAAAAGTGGTGTAGTGGGAATAATGCCTCTTCCAATCATTAAACAAAAAAAAAGGGGCAACCTAAATGATCATTGGCTAGTCAAACATGGGAATAATGCCCATTGGCCACATGCAGCGTTTTCTTAATAACGCCAAAATCAATTTTCTGAATTTTTTTTTTAAATAACGTCTAGTGTAATGGATGGGGGGGGGGGGCGTTTTGGGGCTTTTTTTTTTAGTTTTTTTTTTAAAAAATCACGCCCCACTACGGTTGGTTTAACAAGTAGTGAAACTATAAAGAACAAACATTTAGACAAACCACATTCATTATTCAAACATTTTTCTCTAAATAGTGGTTCCTTTCTTTCCGGAAATAACACTTCTCCAACATTCAAACCACTCATGCTGCATTACTACTTTACTTCCCACGAGGCCATGATCCAATGTCAAGCATTCAATATTCATACAAAGCACTACGCATTTATTACCGATCTAAGTTATTCAACTGCTATCAACCAATAGTAGACGTTTAATACAATAATGCATTTGAATCCGTTGATCCAACGGCTCACAATATGGAAACCAAAGCATGTAGACCATTCCTTAAATTTCGGTGCAGGTGACTTACTATAACTTTTTTAGTTTTTTTTTAACGGCAAATTAGGATTACTGACGGACCACTGGAGTATTATCGTGCCATCAGCAGAATCATCCGATCATATCCATCTCCACTAGGCTATAATGCATATACACCAATTCAGGAGGAAACCCAATAAATCTGGGAAAAACCCCCTTTGTGAGAATCGAACCCAGGACCTAATGGTCCCAAAGCCTTATCCCACCTCCAAGATGCCACTAGGCTATAATGCCATGGGCTATAACTTTTTTAGTTACACTATAAATAAAATTGCACTTCACTTTGTCTATGTAGGAAATAGGTTCACCTTTTGTAAAATATAATTACAAAATATATCGTAACGAGACTCTCGTTATTCTTAGGAAATATCATGGTACAATACTGGTTGCAATAACTAAATAAAAGAATATAAATATAATTATATATACCAATCTTAATTCAAGCCGCATCTCTGGTGGGTCCTTCACGCGCACTTGATAGCATCCTAGACTCGAGTATTCATCATCTTGAGTCTTGAAAAATACTCCTTGACTGCAACAAAGAGCACACTAAAACGTTGACGAATTTGGTTGAGGCACGTGTTCAACACGCTTCCCTTAGAACAGATTGCGCGCCTCTACTAAAGATGACGCGTCTGTCTCCCAGGGTACAACAGCCGAAGCAGTCTGTACTGCCGGAGATGGCTCACGGGTCCAAGGTTACATCCGGTAATTGTAGTGTTAGAACTTTTGGAAAATTATGATACAAAGGTGATGAAATCGTATAGAGAAAACATATTTCTCTAAGTACCCATCACATGGGTCTCCAAGTATTTCTTCTTTCCAAGAACTCTCCATATATTCATGTATATTTCTTGTATCCCTTCTCTTGTATTTTTCTAGCATTTTTCTCTATCTCAAAATGAGGCACAAAGCCTACTATTTTTACAAGAGATGTGGGTTATGAAAAGTTTCTCTTAAATGGTGATTTATTAGAGACATAAAACTCTAGTAAAGTTTCACTTAATTAGGTATTTAATTAGAGAAATAAAAACTCTAATAAAAGCTAATCAAGTGACATAAAACTCTACTCAAGAGTTTGTCACCATGAAGAGTCCCATAAATTATCACTAAATTAATTTCCATTCACATTATTCTAATTTTCCAACAATCCCCCACATGAATGGAGATTAATCAAAACACACAAAAATCCAATGGAACCTCGACAGTTGAGTTTTGCATACGATAGGTAGGTGTTACCCTTTGAACCTTCGCTCATGAAATGCACTTAGCCCACTAGCTCTGAGTAGATCTCGATGTCTTTGAACTCGTCTGCCGTTTGTATAGACGACAATACACTTCACACAAGACTCTCCCTAGCCGGGTCATCTCCTCATAGTCGTGTCCAATAATGGTCGTGGAACACTTTCCTGGTTCTGCGAGAGCTCTAGGAATTGTGCCCTCAATTCCATTCGAAGCGACCCCACTTCTCTCTAACATAGGTGATTCTCCTTAGATCATTAAAAGCATTGTGGTTACCGTGATCTATCCAAATCATTTACCACATATTATGCTTAGCCTCACACTTGTCACTTTTAGGAATGGACTAGGAAGTTTATTAATCTTTATAATAAACTACCTTATTAAATGCGTAGGGTTATTCCCCCACAGTGACCTCGCTTATTCATACAATTAGGTTTTCCTATTGAACTCAATTCTTGGGATCTCCAGTCTACTGAGTTAGGTTTCCATCATATGAACTTCATTTTTTAAGGGCTTCAGTCCCATTCCACAACTTGATCTCTAATAAACCCTCAGGTTGTTGGATCCATAACATTAGCAAATAACTTTGCGTATTTGAGATCAGTTGTCATGATGTGTTCTTAACTCATAAGTTAATTTTGCCTATTGTCAACTTCTAAGACTATAACCTCAGTGGCCATCTGAATCTGGTTATAACATATGTCTTCGTAAGATACGTGTATCATTTAAGGCAAACACATCTCCATTATACACTACGACCTTTGTGTCCTCCACTTAGTCGTCTATTTGCAATGTTAGATTGGATTACAAAATCCTTATTGCTAAAAACAAATGCAAGACACCCCCCACATTTAAGTGTTATTGGATAACATTTAGATGTGTTAATGAGAACCATTTCTACATACCCTTATAGGGTTGTTTCTTAAATGGTTCCTCCCCCACATTTCTTGCCATTTGATAAACATTTCCGTAACACCACTTATGGCGACATTTATACACATATGATTGAACAAGACCAACCTTATTGTATCAGTGAATTCAACTCATATTGCATTAGCTTACACAAGCTTCCGAGCTGACCAAAGCAACACATGCCATTGTCATAAGTTTGTCACCAACTTAGAATAATTCTAATTTAACATCTAGAATAAGCTTAGACAATGAGTTCTCCTCATTAGCTTTTCGAACAAACTTTTAAAAGTTACATGTCATTTCCTTATAATGAATGAAAATTCTCTCTCAACTTTGTCCTACACAAATTCTTTTTGTGTTCATACACATTTGAATGTTTAGAGTTAATTAGTCTCCGTCAAGACCCATAATTAACCAAGTACTAGTCTAGCATGCTTTAGACTACAATACTTTAGCATGTGAACAGAAGATGCATCATTCTGATTCTTCACAGCCCTAAGGATATCATAATATCACTTTGCAACATTCATCCCTTGTTAAGACAAAATAATAAGACTTATTCATAATCCTAAAACATCAATATTTAGGAAGGTCTCACAAATTATTGTATATAGCACAAAGCTAAATTTCATCATTCGTTTAAGGAACATAACTTGATTACCTTTGATCTCCAACAATCTACCATTGACTCGTAAGTACTTAAACATAAGTCTTAATCCAAGTCACTTGTTGAACACGTTCATCACCAACAAGATGAATGTTTCTTGTCTACAATCACTATTATGTGTGAGATAGAGTTAACTAGATCGACACTCAACAACATGGCATTCATAATTTTGCCATAAGTGATTTGCACACATCTATTGTTATTCATTAGGAGATATGTATATTTAGGATGCTCTCCTAATGAATGTAAAATCTCCATATAGATCTAACAATAATCAAGTGGTAGACGCATCTACTTATAAATCTCGCAAGATTTATTAAAGGTATACAATAACATATAGTACTTTTACTTTCATATGTTAGAATTCACACTTGTGAATTTTTCAATGACTTCTAATGAAATATGCGACATGAATGTCGTTAGTGTATTTCATCTCAATACACTCACTACGTTCTTTCATTACTCATTCATGATGTGGTTATACATTTGATGTTTCATCTTTGACTTTTAGTCAATGTAACAACTCTCAAGTTGTTTATGTCCAAGTATTTTTCATGTGCTATCCGTTTAAAATCATATTCTTTTAAACAATGTATAACCGACGATATAATTATTTTCCACAAAAATAATTTATACGTCACAACCATTAGTGATTTATTTCTTTGTAAAAAATTGCATGTGTTATCCGAAGATATTGAACACAAAACAATAAAATTAATACATTGGAAACTAAATCATAAGTGGCAATCACTTTTGAAATTTAAACGGAAGCATAGACAATATGTAGACATCAAATAGCAAAGTGCTTTTATCTTCAACACTTTATAATCTGACCGAAATCTTCTCAACAATATTGTCCCATGGCGTGTCTTGAGGTACTCCCTCAATAAGACTCCATGCATTTGTAAGTACAAGTTTCCCATTTCATCTTGAAACTTTAAACTTGGACAATTATGCTTAAAACAACACCAAGTTGTTACAAATACTACATTTAAGTAGTAAACTTGAACAATTAAATTTGTTCACAACAACACCAAGTTGTTTTCACCAAATAACATTTTTTTAACACACATGTTAAAAAAATGTTATAACAAGCACATTATAGAATCGAACGTTTACATAAAACGTTTTCCAAAGATATAGTTTATAAAATAAACTGTTTCTCATCAGTTTTAATGCACACATAGGCAATTAAATGTTTACATAAAACATTTATGTCCATTATGAACAATCTCTAACCTCGTATTCGTGATACACATTTTCTAACACACATGTTAGAAAACTTTAAGTCATTATATATATAACATGACCAAATTAAAGCATCAAATTTCATCACTAAAACTCTACTCAAGAGTTTCACCATATGAAGAGTTAAGAGTCTCAATAATTATAGACTTAAACTCTAATAAAACTCATCAAATGTTATCATTAAAACTCTACTCAAGAGTTTCACATATGAAGAGTTAAGAGTCTCAATAATTATATATTTAAACTCTAATAAAACTCATCAAATGTCACCATTAAAACTCTACTCAAGAGTTTTACATATGAAGAGTTAGGAGTCTCAATAATTATATATTTAAACTCTAATAAAACTCATCAAATATCATCGTTAAAACTCTAGTAAAAGTCTCACTTTATTAGAGATTTTATTAGAGAAATAAACTCTAATAAAAACTAATAAATTGACTTGAAACTCTCCTTAAGAGTTTATCTTCCATATGAAGAGTCTAGTAAATGATTTTAATTTCATTAAATTCATATAACTACCACACCATCACTTTATAGTGATTTAATTCCTTGAAGCCAATCAACCATTAACTTCAATGTATGACATTTTATTTCTAAATCATACAAAGCATTAAAACAATGTTATAACAAATTGCTTATATAAAATATCAACATAAAACATTTCAAAGCATTTGTATTTTAACCATTTTCAACAATCATGTTAAAATGAAAGAAATTCTAATGCGCACGTTAGAAATATTAACATTTCCACAAAATGTTAATTCGGCTTGCTAAAACACATATATGGTTCAAATAAATAAGTCATTAAAATACACCGTTAGAAACTAAACAATTAAAAAATTGCTTCAAACTAACGCGTTTCATGAACGTTTCTAACACACATGTTAGAAGACAAATGATTACAAAAATCATTATAAGACTTATTTGTTCATATCAATCCATGGGTGGATGAATAGTCTACTTTAAATAGAGACTTAATTAGAGACATAAAACTCTAATCAACTAACATAAAACTCTTATTTAAAGTAATAAAAAAACTCTACGTATGAGAGTTTAACGTTTACAAAAAACATATGGTTTACACCAATAATTCCGGTCTAACACATATGTTAGAGAATTTAACGTTTACAAAAAACGTATGGTTGACACCAATAATTCCGGTCTAACACACATGTTAGAGAATTTAACGTTTACAAAAAAACGTATGGTTTACACTAATAAACCCGATCTAACACAAAAGTTAGAAAAATTAACGATTCCCAAAATCGTTTAAAAACCAAACGGTTGAACCAAAACCATTCGCTTTGTACCGCGGTATAGGATTTAAGATTGTATCTCAATCTCAAGAAATCCAAACACAACAAGTTGTACCACATACATATTTCCCAAAAGCAAATATTTACAAGATCATAATCTTTAAAATATATATATTTTTTTTATTATTATAAATCCTTTTGTGAACCCAAAATCCTTATAAATAAGGTTTTAAGATTGTAGCAACAATCTCATGAAATCTGTTTTAAGTTTGTAGGAAATAGGTTCACCTTTTGTAAAATATAATTACAAAATATACCGTAACGAGACTCTCGTTATTCTTAGGAAATATCATGGAACAATACTGGTTGCAATAACTAAATAAAAGAATATAAATATAATTATATATATACCAATCTTAATTCAAGCCGCATCTCTGGTGGGTCCTTCACGCGCACTTGATAGCATCCTAGACTCGAGTATTCATCATCTTGAGTCTTGAAAAATACTCCTTGACTGCAACAAAGAGCACACTAAAACGTTGACGAATTTGGTTGAGGCACGTGTTCAACACGCTTCCCTTAGAACAGATTGCGCGCCTCTACTAAAGATGACGCGTCTGTCTCCCAGGGTACAACAGCCGAAGCAGTCTGTACTGCCGGAGATGGCTCACGGGCCCAAGGTTACATCCGGTAATTGTAGTGTTAGAACTTTTGGAAAATTATGATACAAAGGTGATGAAATCGTATAGAGAAAACATATTTCTCTAAGTACCCATCACATGGGTCTCCAAGTATTTCTTCTTTCCAAGAACTCTCCATATATTCATGTATATTTCTTGTATCCCTTCTTTTGTATTTTTCTAGCATTTTTCTCTATCTCAAAATGAGGCACAAATCCTACTATTTTTACAAGAGATGTGGGTTATGAAAAGTTTCTCTTAAATGGTGATTTATTAGAGACATAAAACTCTAGTAAAGTTTCACTTAATTAGGTATTTAATTAGAGAAATAAAAACTCTAATAAAAGCTAATCAAGTGACATAAAACTCTACTCAAGAGTTTGTCACCATGAAGAGTCCCATAAATTATCACTAAATTAATTTCCATTCACATTATTCTAATTTTCCAACAGTCTACAACTTACAACTGTCTGAAACTGAAACAATGGATATTTGCTTCTGCTAGCACCTCCAGATATCAAATCGTAACATTCAGAGAGGTGAGTTTAACCTACTTACTCCTCATATCGCTATGATGTTGTTTATGGCTTTGTGTTGTAGTGTTACGTGAAACATTTGCAAGGTACAGGACTTGTCTCACATGTGGGGTTTATAAACCAAACAGACTTTCTCACCCATCAGACTAGACTAGTCTTTTGGTTGAGTTTACCTGTTTTGGCCATACCTTGCAATTGTTTCAGATGATGGGCGAGAGCTCCCCATTTTCCGGGATTGGGGGGGGGGGGGGGGAGGGGAGAGGTTTCCAACCCGGGGCCGGGACTTCAATCACTGGGTCTCCTGGCTCTCACTCCGTTTGCCCTTAACAAATTCCAATGAGCATTGATGTGACAAGTAGAATATAGACTTTGAATTTCATAATATTTGGCAATTTATGCAAAAGGTTAAGATGAACACAACAATATCATGAGAATTTCAAGGCTAAAAGTGATTTTTGTAAGCTGTATGTAGCTTCATGCTTACTCTTTTCCTCTACTGTTTGATTCATAGATTCATAATTCCACAATACTACCAAGAACTGGTGCACACTGAGCGGTCGCCATGTCATCAAACGATGGAACCCATGCTTCACCAACAAGCACTAGTCCATCACAACCCTCACTAGCCAAAGATCAAATAACCTCCCTCAAAAGAAAAAGATTCAGGCGAATAAAAAGCGCCCCGACATCAGATTCATTTCCCTCACAATCCAAATCGACCACCTCTCTTCCACGGCCCAAATCCGTTTTTAACTACCTCCATCCAAGTTACCGAAAAGTAGCCATCCTTTTATGCATATACCTCGGTACAGGTACACTTTGTTTTTACCTCCTTCGACACCAAATCAACGGTAAAAAAACAAACAGCATTCTCGATGCAGTTTATTTCACTGTGGTCACAATGACGTCTGTCGGGTATGGAGATCTTTTCCCTGGTAGTAATCTTACGATACTACTCGCCTGCTTATTTGTCTTTTTCGGTATGCTTCTTATCGGGCTGGTACTAAGTAAAGCCGCAGATCTTTTAGTCGAAAAACAAGAAGTACTTCTTGCGAAAGCGTTTCATATGCATCAAACCGTTGGTACTGCAGAAACGCTTAAAAGAATGGAATCCAATAAAGTTAGAAACAAGTGTATACTGTTGGTGGTTTTGCTGGTGGTTCTTATGGGGGCGGGGACCGCGGTTTTGGTTGCTGTTGAGGATTTGGATTTTGTTCACGCGTTTTATTGTGTTGTGGGCACGATCACGAGCTTAGGTTATATTGATAAATGTTTTTCAACGGAAGGTGGGCGCGTTTTTGCTTTGTTTTGGATATTGTCTGGTACTATTTACTTAGGCCAGTTGCTGTTTGCTTTTGCGGTGTTGCATACTCAAAGCAGACAGAAGTCGTTAGTCAAATGGGCTCTTAAAAGAAAGACGACACCTGCGGATCTTGAGGCGGCTGATCTCGATGATGACGGTGTTGTCGTGTAAGTACACAAAACCCTGACATTTTGCATATACTAATAGTGAATGATCCGACATGACATGAACTTGACATAAAATTAAACTAATTACATTTGGGTCTAAACGGGTTGACTTATCTATCCTGTTTATTTACGGGTTGAGTTATGTATAAACCGGTTAACCCGCCATCTCATTTAAACTTATATTAAAAAATAAAAGAACATAAGGTATAAGTTCATCCTACTAACCCGTTTTACCTGTTACGACCCATTAACTTGACCAAAATGTTTACAACCCGTTTAGATAAATGGGTAACACGTGCATCCGATTTACAAGTGTTAACCGTGTTTGGGTATGGTTGAGTTTTTATCAAAAGTTTGTGTCGGCTAACAAAGAGATGATGCAAACATCGCCTGTTTTGCTTCACTAGTGGCTCTCCGTTAGCTTGTAAACAAACCAGAGGCACTAACGTTTCTCTGTAATACTGGTTAGACAGGTCGGCCCAGTCTGGTTTTCAAAACACTGATATGTTTATTTTTGTGTATATTAATTTGATTATTCTATAGGGCGGCGGAGTTCATCCTATATAAACTAAAAGAAATGGGAAAGATCAGCCAAGAAGACATGACGCCGATCATGGAAGAGTTTGAAAGGCTGGACTTTGATAAAACCGGCACGTTGACTGCATCCGATGTTCTGCTTTCACAATCATCATGGTACGACCCAAAGATGCTGCTTACGCAAACATCCGTCTGATGTTACACATGACACAACAACTACAAAAGAAATTTGATAGTTAACTCTGTTATTAGTTAAATCTAGTCTAGTTGCTAATATACAAATTTATTTGTTCTACTAAAAACCTATATTTATATTGGCTGTCACAATAGAATTGTGTTATAATGATAACTTTTGCAAAGTAAGTTACATGTTGATATAAAACATCATTTTAAAGAAACTTGTAGTCCAAGTAACTAGTTCAAAAACTCACAACAGTCGAAACCTTCTATAGAGGTTGTCTCTTTTCAAACTCAGACTCATGACAATGTGGGTCCAGCCACTCCCTAGAATTCTTGGAGGCATTAACATGCATCTTGCTACCACCAACAAGATCTCTTATATTTTCAAGCTTGTTTTCTCGACCCGACCCGCTAATTCTCTGATCAGCGTCTTTCAGTTTCTGCTTGAATCTTTGTTTTCGTCCGTACAAGTTTACATCTTGTTTTGATTGTGACGGTGGAGCTCCATGTGGCCCGAGATATATGGTTTCCTCTTTCTTAACCTACACAAAAACAAACGAATTGATAAGACGTAAAACTAGGTAGCAAAAATGGCAGGTCAAGCGGGCTGGGTAATAATGGGTCAAAGTGGGCTGCGGCCAAAATGGGTGATTTCGAAACAGGTCGAATTAAGCAGACCACAAACATTTTTTCTCTCTTCATTTTTCTTGAATTTTACATTTAGTTAACGTGTTAGGTATGATTTAAAATTTTAATTTCTATATTGTTTCAGTAATAATCTAATTCTTGATATATATTTTTTTTACAAAATAGTTCCTTGATATATATTATATACAAAATAGTCCCTACAGCGTGAAATGACATATACGCCCTCATGTGCAAAACACTTGACCTGATTTAACATTAAAATTTAATTGAGTTAGTGTCAAAGGACATACCATGCAAGATTTTGAAACAATAAGTGCAAAACTTGTTAATTTTAAAGACAAAGGACATTGCCTGAAATTAGGTATATAGATAAAGGACAAAACTTGCAATTCACTCCTGAATAAACGTTAAACGGGCCGGAGTTTCCACCTCTATGTACAAGAAAAATAGACATTAATCGGCAACTCACTTCAGTTGTGTGTTTTGAGTCTTCTACTTGTGGAGCATTTGTTGTGGTTTCATTTGGATCTTCAATTCCCAAACTTGGGATCACAAAGTCATCATTGTCTGAACAAAAACGTTGAGCCAAACAACATTTGGGTTATTAAACTCTTGATCAGTAATAATTACACAAAATGTCACACGCATGGTACAAATATAACATAATTATCATAGCATGATATTTTTGGCATTAATTGGATCGAGCAAACACAAAAACAACCGGATTTGGGTCAACTCCCGACATCAACTCTTTCTCTATTATTATTGATCAAAAACCACACTTTACATTGACCTTTCACCCTATACTTATAGTCTTATACTAACAAATACTTGCTAAACAAGACACCTTATTGGAATCAAATTCCTAACAACTAGAGAGTAAACGTATCCGAATATCATCAAGACTTCTACACGATAAGCACAACCAAATTAACAAACTAACTGACTCAAACTACAAATTCAAACTCTAAACCTTATCAAGATTACCCCTAAAGAGATGTTCATAAACCCTTGAAACTTGAAACTGACCAAATTGAAGAAAGTCAGCTATTTCAGTTGAGATCTATACTATTCCATTCACAGTCTGGTTTTTGTGGGTCGGGCGCTTAATGATTTACGGCACTGGAATCATAGTCGTCAAAAGCGCACGAGGCGCTAGACGCATGTGCGCTGCGACTTGAAAGTCCTCCTTTTAGGCGCTCAGGCGCAAATTCAGGTGACTTTCCAGCTAAAATCCGGCCAAAAATGATTAAAAAACCCTAATTAACCTAGAATCAACCCAAAACAGCTTAACCTACACTAAACAAGCCTAAAAATGATATTTTATACTATGCGCGTAAGAGCCGCTAAAAGATGCCAACCTAAAATACCCCGTTGCCGGGCTCAAGGCTTGGCCTATGCGCCTTGGGCTTTTAAAACTACTGATCGAAACATGCCGATACGTAAATGCAATATAATACAAACCAACAATTCCCAAATATAACTTCTGTAACAGCCGCTAAAACATGCCAACCCACCCAACTTGAATGGTTTGATTGTCTCCCAAAACCATAGTTAGCGGTTCAACTCAAAACTTTCACCATAACCCGCCCGTCCAGACAATGAACATCCCTACCGGCACGGGTAAAATTGTATTATTAATATTATTCACATACATAAAAATCTGTTACACAATTACACTCACTACAAAACCCTAATCCGTCTCATAATCAAAAGGTTTGATTTTGATTAAAAAAAACGTATTCAATTCAATTCACAATTGAAGTGAAATAAAGTAATTGCTGCTTAGTTCTACTAAATCAATTACACATCGAATTAATATCAATCACAAATCGTTATGAACAATATAAAGAACAAATATATATGGCTTACCCCACTCGTCGTCTTCATCGATTGTTGGAGGGTTTTGCACAGAGGGATTATCCATGATCATGAATTGTATTGTATTGCCACAGATGGACGAATGCTGCGAATTGAAAACCCTAAATGGAATAAAATAAAGTGATCGATTTGGGAATTTGATTCAGGTTCTATATGGGGACTTGATCCGATTGACGGTGGAAAGATAAACCCTAGAAAAATCTCACCTCATCTACCAACCACCAAGAAACGTTTAGAATTCGGTTGATATCGGCTTGGTTGGTTATGGTACTGGTTTTTTGTTAATTCGGTTTTTAGTTAATTTAGTTTTTGTTTGATTTTGGTTTGGTTTTGTCTGTCGTCTTCGGTTAACGATTCTGTTCCTCTAAATACTTTTAATCATGTAGAATATCCTCATGGTGTGCAAGTTTAGTTATTAAAAAAAGTAGCATATCAATATATTAAAAGAAACTATAATACATAGTCGAGTAAACTACAATTTTACCCACTGGGGTTATATGAGATTGACACTCTGACCCCCTCCCAGGGAAATTTAGTACTCTGACCCCCCAACTAATGAAAAACTTTGCAATATTACCCCTACTGTCAACTTCTGTTTAAAGTCAACATAAGTTATTAACGGTTAAAGGGTATAATGGTCTTTTCCACTCTAGTTTTATATCTTACTCAAGACACCACCCTACATATATCACACTCGCTGCACTCTTACCCCCCCCCACCCCCACCTTCCCCCACCTTTTAAGCTCTCCTCCTGTTTCTTCTCCGGTGATCCTTCTCATCTCCGATCAACTACCCTCATCTCCGATCAACTGCGATCCTTCACATCTCCGAGCAAATGCCGCTACTGTGTTGGGTGATCCGATACCTGATCCGCCACACCTCAGGTACAATCGTAGTTCCATTGTTAGTTAATCAGGGTTCGACATTAGAGATCACTGATTGGGTATATTATAGTTTGATATGTATATCGGTGTTAATTAATCTCATGTATGAACCCCATTAGGGTCGGATTTGTTTGATGTTATAAACAGGGTATTAAAAATTAGTCGGATTTCTATGTTAATTTTGTGTTGTTTGGTGTTTTTTTTACAGTTGACCTGACGATGAGCCTATTAAGCTCATCACTGGTGTTCCACTTAATGGTCTCCATGTTTGGTCGACCTGTCATCAACTTCCATTATCCACCGGAGAGTTGAGCTGATGTTAAGTTAGTAGTTAAGTAGGATTAGTAATGTGTATTTTGTAGGTTAACTTAAGTATGATGTTACTAGTACATTTGAAGTAGGATAACTTAAAGTAGATGTTAATTTTGTTAGCAATTCAGCAGGTTTTGTGTGGATGATGATGAGTGTTAAGATTATGAGTGTTAATGATGATGATTGATGATCAGCAACAGGTTTTATGGTCAAAATTTACATGCATTACAGTCTAGTTGTTTATATAGTCATTTTTGTAATTTGCAGCAGGTTTTGTGTGGATGATGATGAGTGTTAAGATTATGAGTGTTAATGATGATGATTGATGATCAGCAGCAGGTTTTATGGTCAAAATTTACATGAAGTACGGTCTAGTTGTTTATATGGTCAAAATGACCATTCTTGTCATTTGTAGCAGTTAAGACTTGTTTATAAGGTCAAAATTACCATTTTTGTCATTTGCAGCAGTTAGGACTTGTTTATAATGTCAAAATGACCATTTTGACCATTTGCAACAGTTAGGCTTAATTATAATGTCAAAATGACCATATGATCCATTGCAGTAGTTAGGCTTAATTATAAGGTAAAAATGACCATTTTGACCATTTGCAACATTTAGGCTTAGTTATAATGTCAAAATGACCATTTTGTCATCTGCAGCAGGTTTGAGTTGTTTATGTGCAGCATGTTAGATGATCCCTTTGCAGCAGGTTTGGTTTGTTTATGTGCAACATGTTAGATGATCCACTTGCAGCAGGTTAGATGATCCATTCACATCAATTAAGCAGTTTCATGTGCATTAAAAGGTCAAAATGACCATATGATCCATTTGCAGCAATTAGGACTTGTTTATCAAATTCAGTTGAGCATTTAGTTCGTGGTCAGATTCAGTGCAACAGGTTTAGTAAGTGAATGTTATGAATACTTAGTTTATGATCATTTCTCAGTGTTCTAGTATCAATAAAACAATGGATCACATCAATTACAATGTTTTACACTTAGTTTCTGCAGCCTTTGACTTTGCCTGGTCAAACATTTTTGGCGGGAATGGTTTTGTTTTCAGCAGGGGGTAAGGAAACGATGAAATATTTAACATGGGGGGTAATACTGTTTCTTACAACAAAGCATAGGGGGTAATAAGAAAGGACAATATAGTCATTTAACACCGGGGGAGGGGGGGAGGGTAATACGTTTGCTTACAACAAACCATAGGGGTAATATGAAAGGGTAACATAGTCATTTTACATATCATTTAACAGAACTGTTAAGTTATTTGACAACAGGGGGTAATATTGCAGAGTTTTTCATTAATTGGGGGGGTCAGAGTGCGAAATTTCCCTGGGAGGGGGTCAGAGTGCCAATCTCATATAACCCTAGGGGGTAAAATTGCAGTTTACTCTAAATACTCAAATTAAAGAGAATAAAATGCTCGTTTTTATTGTGTATTTTTTTAAATATTAACATACGGAAAAATTATGGTTGTTTCAAAATCCTGGAGGTAGTTAGTTTATTATAAAGGATAAAGTGCAACTACTAATTAATTAACCAAAATTTAGTTAAAGATGAGAGAATTAAAGTGTAATTTAAATTAGAAGATTAAAATGTAATTGGTGTTTGAAATATTACTTTACTCTCATTTTAGGGTTTACCTTATGCATTAAACTTAAAAAAAAGTTATTTGCTTTTGGGTATTTTAAAATGTTCTTTCCAAATACATTATAATATAGTATAGATGTATATGTTTCCAGAGAGGGGTTTATGAGAAAACTCTTTATTCATGAGAAAACTCTATCAAAAGATTCATATTGTGTTGAATTTTTTCTAGGGTTTAGCTTTAAGGGTTTAGAGTTTAATTTTTAGAGGTTATGGTTTAACTTTCGTCTTTAGCTTTTGGTTGTTAGCCTTTAGTGTTTAGCTTTTAGGGTTAAGTTTTTTTGGGGGTTAAGGGTTTATTTCTTAAGGTTTAGGGATTACGATTTAGAGTTTAGGGTTTAGTAATGGTTAGATGTAGTTTTCTCACAAAGAGGAGTTTTCTCATGATCCATCCCCTATGTTTCTATTGTGATTATTTACCTAGTTGAACGAACTAATATCAATTTGCAACATACTTGTGCTTCTACTGGTTGTACCTTACACATTAGTGCTTAGTGTGCATCTTATGTTTGTATCATTGGCTTTGAATTTTGTTTTCTTTAGTGGGTATTTAAGTGTGGCTTTTTTTTGTGGGTTTTGACTTCACTTTAAAGTTTCCACTTTCTCTCTGCGACTGATTAAATGCCACCGTCTCATTCATATTCGCCGCATTCTATGGCCGGAGTTGCTTCTACCATTTGCCTCTTCGTTGTTTTCAGGTAGATTTTTGTTGTTGTATTAATTTACTTTTTAACGCCTTTTAACGTCTTAAAAAGCGCCTGGGTATGATTCGGCGGTTTTGGTTAGAGTTTAATGTTGGGGCTTTATGTTGGTTCAAAGAATTTGTTGTTGCATGCCCTTTTTTTTGGGGGGGGGGGAGTGTTCTCCGTCGTTGAAGACAACGTCTTACGTGTCGTCGTTTGATTTTCGATTTTATGGTATGGGCTTTGTGAGTCTTTGAAGGATCTGTTGTTGCATGTGTTTTTTTATGTTAATTGTGGTCTCTTTATGGAACACCTGATGATGTTGTTTAACCTCAATTTGGGTTGACAAATGAGACCTTTTGAATTTTCAATGGTCTGTGAAGGTGTAACGATAATATTCATCGGAGATCTTTTGTGGTTTTGCAGTTGTTGTTCGTCTTTTGGACTTTTGTTTGTTTTGTTGATGAAGATGACATACGGCTCATCGGAGACCATTAGCTATGTTGTTGTTTTGGACTTGGCTTGGTAACTTATGTTGCAGTCTTCTATTGCTTATGAGCTTTTTGTGGCTGTTTTGATGTTGATTATGGCCATTTGGGTTCTATTTTTGTTGGCTGTTGTGCAAGTCGCTTAGCCTAAGTGCTTTAGAACAATCTATGATGTGGCTTTGGGCTTGGCTTGGTGACTTAAAATGCAGCCGTCTATTGCTTAAACAATCTTTTGTTTGGCTATCGGAGATGGTTTATCGTTTTACAACTATTATTAGTCTTTGTGATGTTTATTTGTTGGGTCGATGAAGATGACTTATGTCTCATCAGCGACCGTTAGCTATGATGTTGTCTTGGACTTGGCTTGGTAACCTAAAATGCAGTTGTCTATTGCCTATGACTTTAATTTTATGGCTGTTTTGATGTTGGTTATGGTCATTTTGGTGTGCAATGTTATTCGCATGCTCTTTGTTGGTCCTATGGTGTTGGTGTTGCTTGATGTACAACTTGGTTAGCCTAAGTGGTTAAAAACAATGTTCTTCCGAGAGCCATGGTTGTTATATTTGTGAGGATTTGGCTCGGTATTGTATATTACCTCCATCATCACCTCTGAGCTTCGTTATTTAACCGTTTTGTTGAGGGCCATGCATGTTTGTGCATACAAAGTTAAACTTGTTGTGTTATACATGTGTGATAACCATGTCCATTCTCAACAGTTTGGCTTTTTGGAACACTTTGATATGGTTGTTTATGCATACAACCTGAAACGGTTGTGTTGGCATGTGCCGAAGTGGTCTCGATTCTTTGTCTCACTTGTTTGATGTTTTTATATTTATTTATTTCATTTTGCATCATAGGTAGCCTATGTTTAAATGTACATAATAATTTATTGTTTTCTTATATCATGTTGTAGTTTGGTCTATGCATTGGTAGGTTTTCAACCATGTTTTCTTTATGTCTGTTTAATAAGTTTGGCGTCGATATTTTCTGGGTTTCATCCCCAGATGAAGACGGTGAAGCCATTATAAATAATGTGTGAAGGATCGACAAAGAAAAGGCTGAAAAAACTTGCCGGAAAACAAGACACAGTCGCCGGAAAATTGAGAGAGAAGAAGATGGTGAAACGGATGGAATTTACACCGTACCGGGGAGGACGGGCGTGAACTAACAGCCTTAACCACATGACCAATGTTGATAGGCATTGGGGAATGGCAAACAAACTGACGCCATCTTGCGGTATCGAGTTATTAGCAACAAGTTTTTAAACTAAACACTTGGCAACTATGCTTGAGAAACGACAATTTGATGTTGCCCCACGTTGGTGTTTGGTTCAGCATCGTGGGGCCAAAAGGGCAGAACCGTAAGGCTGAAGAGAAATCAATTTGCGGTGTTTGAAGAAGAAGGTAGGATGGGGTTAGATAAGAGACTGATCAACAAGGAAGGTTGGGGTCTAAAATGAGACTGACCAACTATACCAATTGGAGGGCCAGCCGCTTAACAATGGCAGGATAACCAGTATAGAATACTGGATTGGTCGTCTCACTGGTTAAATATGGAGTTAATTATATTATCGGTTCAGTTACGAGGTAATCGATATGACACAAATGAACCAACGAGTTAAAGCAAAACAGACAAAACCAAAACAAAAACCGGTAAAAAATCATTGATGCTTACCTCATCCATTTGTCTGCTGATTAGTTTTTAGGCGGACCAATTGAGCCTTTAAAAATTGTCATTGAATCAACTAAGTTGTATCATATTATCTAGTTAAGATTTATGTCCTTTAAAGCATATGATATGACACATGATTAATGAGCAATTATACATATGTGGGTCCAGAAGAGGCATGCATTTCTATTGTTTATCATTAATAAGGTTGCAAATGAATTAAACGAACACAACTAAGGCCTTGTTCGTGTTTGTTCATTAAGAAAATAAACATGTTTACGAACTATTTATGAACACTTACCAAACGCGACTTTATGTTCGTGTTCGTTCATTAAGGAAATGAATGTGTTCATGTTCGTTCGTTAATTTTTGGTAACGAACACAAACAAACATTCGCGAACACAAACGAACGCTCATGAACATAAATGAATACAAAGAAGCATTTATAAACCGAAACAAACACAAACGAACATATATTAAAAGGATGTGACATACAATACGCTAATATTTATTATATATATTTTATTAGTGGTTGTTTTGAAATATGTAAACAAAATATAAAAGATTAAAAACCCTAATGAACTATCGAACACAAACAAATACAAAACGGCATAAGCAAACATGTTACCAAACGTTGGCGAACATAAATGAAGGAATGTGACCTCTCTTCATGTTCGTTCATTTAACTAAATGAACAAAATGTTCATTCATTTATTAAAGGAATGAACACAATCGAAATTTCCACCAAACGGTTTATGAAGTGTTTGTTGAACGTTCGATTCAATTGCAGCCCTAATCATTATGCCCCTTTTTAGTCATATAAGATGGTTAATACATCATTCTTAAAAATTTAAACGTGGTCAACTTTCAGTTTCGACTTGAGATGTGACTCTTTCTTTGAAAAGTCATATTTTGGGGATTTTTGCAAAAACTAAACCCTAAAATTAAAAAACGATCTACGATTTTGGCAAGAACATGATGATTTTATCGGATTAATGTTCTTGCTGTGGAACACACCAATAAAATCGTTCGTATTTCCATTCACATCATTAAATTCCTAAAATATACATCGTAAAATGTTTTGATCGAATTATAAAAGAAGATCTAACCAATTTCGTAAACAACTTAAAAATCAATTGAATTTATTACAAGTTAGAAATAAAAAGATCATAATTCATTAAAACTCACATCGTACGTGAAGAATGAACCAGCTTCAAAATGCATGATATAACACTTAGCACAACTACTACAACACTTCGAAGAAGCATCTGATCTGTGATTCCATGGTGAAAAAAACGAACAATCATAAGCTAAGAACGCAGTAAGCGCGGATAAGTTGAATGTTGGCTCTTGACGCATATTGACTCCACGATCGCCTTTGCTGAAGTTTCTCACCATGGTTAACGATTAGGTGTATTGATGGAATTTGGTACTTTTTCTCTACAATATCTAATATTTATATAACTATATGATGTTTATATGTGTCACATATTTTAGGGTCTTAATTTAATAAAAATAAATTTATTTGGGATTACAGATACAGACTATATCTAATAGAAATCTATGGGCTAATATAAAATGTGTGAATGGCGACCGCTGTCTACTGTGTCAAATCACATGTTACACATGATACAAACCTTTTAAGCATGACTTTTTTAAACTCACATTATGCTCCCTCTTGAAGTTACATTATTGCACCCTCTACTTTATGCAAAGTTACCATTTAAACCTTATATTTTTTAATGTGACCCACTCAATTTTTTTCTCATATAACATTATAAGTTTAAGCTCGGCTCAATTCACGCTTTTAGAATATGAATATTGGGTAGCTTACGAGTGGCTCGACTCATTTACATATGGGAAAAATATGACAATGTATACACACGTTGATTAAGTGAGTTGTGTACTAGTTGTGCCCGCACACAAGTTATTTTTACACGGGAACGTGTTTATCGAAATGGTTGAAAATATCTCTATTTCATACGCGCTTAATGAGAATAAGAGTGGGTCTAAGCTCCTAAGGTAACCAATGAAGTCAAAAGTCGTGGTGGTGTCATTGTAATAAGGTATGGTAAGGGGTAAAGGATATATGGTGGTTGATTGTGACACCTTACCCGATAAGGATGCTTTATAACAAAGTTGATACAAAGAGTGCTTATTTTGTTAATAACAACTTACAATACAAAGTCTGAAAACTGAAATACCACGTCGGATCAGACTAAGCCTAGTCTGATATTACAAAACTTCCACCAGATTATACCATCTGGGATATACAGTTCTAACAACTATAAAGAATCTGAGATATACTATTCCATCACACTATTATAAGCATGAACTATAGCTCACGTTCGTGTCTCATTACATGTGACACATGCTTAAAAGACGTCAGCTACTACTGGTGAGTTCATGAATACACACGAGTTATAAATCACATTAATTCATCATGACTTTGTACCCGCCCATATCATCATACCCCAACATCAACACGTGACACATCATCATACAGTTAATGCCCTCTACACCTGTAACACCTCATAAAATCGTATCCAATTGTGTGAAGACACGTGTCTTAAACCTTAAACGTGCAAGTTTGTAACTAGAAGGGTTAAAGCGCCAACTTCTAAAACTACGCCTCTGAATAACTCATTAATGAACCGGGCACTTTAAATGCTTGGTTATACTCTTTGTTATACTTAATACTAACTTTGAGGGGTTACAAGTGCAAAAATAAAAGAAATAAGGAAGATTATAAGTGCAGGGGCTGAAAGTGACAATTTTCAAAATTGTTTTCTGATGGGTCGTCCCCGCATGTCGCGCAAGGCCATAGGGACCCTAGCGTGTGTCGCCTGGGCGTCTCTGTGCGCAGAAAATGCGTGGCAGCCACACAAGGCTGCCAAAACCACTCCAAACGATACCATGGGCTGCATGCATGCTCTATACTCGTTTAGGGACACTTGGAGGCATCTAAAAACAACAGAGAACACCTGGATTGATCTCAAACAACCCTCTTGCACTATAAATAGAGCACATAAGTCCCCATTTTAACTTACACCTTCTCATTTTATCAATCCTTCTCATCTCTGGAGATTCCCAACTGAAGGGAGACTCCCACCTGAGTTCAAAGTCGAGCTAGGACCTTGTGTAAGTGTTCTTAGCCTCTGCTTTTAAGTTTTTAGGCTTTTAAAAGCCGAAAGTCAAAGTTTCCGCAAAACGGCTTTGACTTTCGGTTTAGACCTAAACGGTCCAGCCATTTTTTGAGGCGAATATGGCTACGTGATCGTAATTAGGTAGGTTTTAATCTCTCAAAAGGGCACCTCCTAATTACCACGTTTACTTAGTTAATTGTCGGGTCAAAGTAATTAACGTAAAAAGTCAAACGGGTCAGTTTTTAAATAAATTCAAATATGATAATGTAGAGGTTATAAAATATGTTTTATCACTTTAATAACTTGGTAAACATTATTAGAACATGTCTAAACATGTTCAACCCGACAATTCTAAGTTTAGGCTCGGTTCACAACCGAAAGTCGGAAAAGCTTGACTTTTGCTTTGACTTTCAGTTCTGACCCGAATTAGCTTAGTTTCCTTATGCATTAAGGTTCCTTTGTGACCATATTATATGGTAGTATAACCCTCCGAGGTTATATTACATGGTCCCTTAGTAATCTGAGTTTATTTACTTGATTCCGTTATTATGCTTAATGTTGACTAAAATGCCCGTTTTATCAAACGAACATGCAAATGAGCTACATTTTGATTAGTAACATTATTTAACATATTTTGACAATTATCTTCTGGTAACAAACTGAGATTACGTAATAAATCGCTAAACATGCATTAAAAAGGACTAAAATACCCTTTATCATATAAATAAAGTTTAAACATGGTTTTGACATAAAAATTCATTATTCACTGTTATAATATCATATTTAGGACTAATTGGGATTCCAAATCAGATTACTTGATTACTTACTGAGTTTATGCATGAGTTTCGAATTAAATTAATAAATGACGATTATGCCCCTTTCACACATAAATTGGGTTTTAAATAAGATTTAAATCCAAGAACCTTTTGTCACTGATATGATATAATAAATAAATTATTTTGACCATTCAAAGCTGGTCATAATCTCAGAATTTCCCTAAACATCGAAATAATCGTCATTTATCGATTTTTACGACATTAAGGTGCATAGTATGGTTTTAAACCATACTTAGCACCCAAAACTTGTTACCTACTGAATTTGTAAATTATTTTTAATATTTTTATAGTAGGTATAAGTCATGAACTCGGATTCCCAAATAAGTCCTTAAAACTATGTGTGAAATGACCAAAATGCCCTTTCGGGGCATAGTTTGGCCATAAATGGAAAACCACACATATATATGATATCCTACTATTAATATAACATAAATAAATATTTTTACAGAAGGTTTATGGCCAGAACCTTAGTTTGCATGTAAACCCCTTTTAGAAATCTTAAAATGACCAAAATGCCCTTATGAGGCTTAATTCGGTTTTAAAATCTTTTTGTGCATATTTGTTGATATCCTACTGATATCATAACATATTTTAAGCATAATAACTTATGGAACTTGTATATGACTCATCCGGTTACCCGTTTACGCTTATACGCGTTCGGTACGGTTTATGTAACTAGTTTGCATAAATTAGCCGAAACGGGCTTAACCTTATCAATTTAACTTCAAAATCCAGAATGTATGTAGTTTACCCATATAAAACAAGTCTCCATACTTGTCGGGTCTAAATTACATTCAAATCCGGTCATCGCTTAATCTAGCGTTTTATACCGTAAATCCTACTTTAAACTAACCGGTCTAAGTCCACGACTTAAATAAGACCCGTTAGTAATATAATAGGTTAATAAAACCTCCGTTCCAGATTAGGAAGCCCCGGTAAAAGCTACCTTCACAAGTTTAATTAGATTATATGGTTGAGTAGATAAATCCCGCATTTTAAAGCTCAGGTAAATACTTTTAACTTATTTTCCCTTATACGGGCTTGGGATACAGTAAATTATTACCGCTTGGTCTGGTATGGAATCATTTAATCGGATTGTGATTAATAAATTATATAACCCGTTTTAATCTGTTTGATAACATAAACATTGGGGGTTAATTCGACCATGTCTTGGATATCCTTGGCCATTTAATTGCAAATGGACACGACTTAAGCACGGGGTGTAGGCATACACCTGACAGTTGCGTATGTAAAAAGATATACCCACATTGCTGGGGATAACTTCTTGTGGGTTTATATTAGTGGTGTGCCGGTTAATCATGTCTCGGTTTCTATACCGGGCCCTAAATGTATGACAAACATGTAAATCTGTATACAAGATTATTTATATAATTGTCCAAAGTTATAAAAGAATATTTGTGCCTTATGCATCTAAATCAATTTTTATAAATGTTTTTCAAAAGAGTCGGTTAATTGTATTTACCAGTGTAAACTGACGTATTTTCAAAAAGGCTAAGTGACAGGTACTACACATACTAGGCTGGGAGCTTCTGGGCGTTAAATAGAGAATCTTGCAAGTTCGTAATGCCTTAAGTCTGTTGAACATGTTTTTGTATTATATTTAGATCCGCCTGTGGCTCCTTTCTTTACAACCGTCTGTATACTCTTTTATTCGTACTTTACACTTTCGGTTTGTAATAGTAATTTCTACTAAGACTTCCGCTGTGCTATAAACTGTATATATTTGACTATGATGATATCAACTGCGTCACGATACTCCCCACCGGTTTGTGGATAAAATATCGGGTGTGACAACACCATAGGTGTAAACCAAACAAATCCCATCGTAGCGGCACGTATAAGGGACCACAAATATCGTGTGTATAAGTGCACAGGTTATGTACATGCGTACAACAATCATGCCATATTATTACAGTTTACGACAAGCATGTTCACATTTGTAAAGCATTCATAAAACTCACATGAGTAACAGTTGCTAGCACAATAAAGTAACAATTGCTAGTACAATCCGATAACAAATGCCAGCATAATCAAACAATATCTCTGGGTCCAGATACAACATAAGCAATCCTAAGTTAGGTTACGATACATCTAACTAGTTATTAAGAGGGTTGGATATTGGTTAATGTTGTCTTGTTTAGGCATGGTTGATCAGGCCATGCCTAACTAAGGCCAGACTACCCAATACCTAAAATAATACTAACGCTACTACTACTAATATTAGTAAACATAAACTTAAACGAAAGCATACCTTAAAACTACCTATGGCAAGTTGATGTAGAGTCGTCCTAATCGTGCTCCAAAAACAACTAATAGTAACACCCAAAAAGGTATTACGTACTCAGGATTCTCTATATTAGAGCGTTCCCGTTAAAAAAACTGACAGTGAGCCTTCTATTTATAACCATGAGTGGGCGATAAGTCACTTATTTTGATCGATGTGGGATACAAAATGACATGCTAGGGTGCTTGGATGCTTCCATACGACTCTCAGTTATAAGTTATATTATTTATTTATTTATTTATTTAGCTGCTTCACTCGTTTATCTCTTATAACTTTCAAAATATAACATTTTATAAAACAGCGAATATGTCATTGAGATGAGCTCATTTTTATCTACATTTTAACCCAAGTATCGTTAAAAACGGAGTAGGGTCAAATATAATATATTTTATTATTATTATTAAACGGTCTCCTATAATACTAAATACTTGTCTAGATATCTCATATTTCGAATGACCATCTTAGTCGTTATTTACTCGTTTGATAATATATGAAATAAAAATTATATATGTTTTTATTTTTGTCTACAAAACGGGGTGTTACAGCTCTACCTCCGTTAAGTTAGGTTTCGTCCTCGAAACCTTTTAAACCATGAGAGAAGGATTTTTCATCTCGCTTTCACTTCCCTTTTTGTAACATTGATCATTTCCTATGTTTCCATTAAACTAACACTTGTTTTATTGTGTCTTATGACATAATAGATTTATCTTTCTATCTAGAACCTTTATATTGTGACAACTGCCACCTTCCGGTAACTTTCGTACATCTAAATTACTCATTTTTAGCTATACATTTATGTGTTTTGAACATCCGAACTGCATATTTCATGACATACACTTAGAATACTCATGGAATACTTACTTAGAATGCATATGATTCATTTTTATTAATTACATTTGAAACAGTTTAAACAATGCATCAAAATTACTAGAAAAGCACCTAGTAAACTAGTATTCTGATTAAAACGCAGGATCCGTAGAAACCATCTAAAGGACATCTTTAGGACTCATACGAAAGTCCAACATCTAATATACATTAAACCCTAACTAGGAATGCAAGGGTTTGGTTTAAAACCTTCCCGAAGTCCGATAACATTATAAACTGCCCGAAAAGCACTAAAAGCGACAATTTCAACACTTTTCCGCAGAAATTCTGCAGAAATCAGCATTTTAATCTTTTTGCAACATATAAAAGTGTTTTTTAACATAAAATTCATATGAGGACACATTCGGGTATCATCCGAATCAATAACTACATCAATTCACACAACTTACACAAGCTTAGCGTTCAAATAACGACTAATGGAAACAACGCCAAACGATTATGTGAACAATATCAAATCTTTTTTTAGTGACCATCTAATGTTAATTGGATCATTTTGGTCTAGTAATGGTCACTTAACACCTTTTAAACATTTAAACAATTGAAAATCTAAGCTTTCCTAAACAACTTTCTAATAAAAACTAACACTTTTACCTACCCCCCCCCAACTTGTTTCCACAAATATCTTAGATATTTACCTAGTGTTTGCAAGTGGATCAAGTTGGTGAAACTGGTGAAAAGTTATAACACTTAGTTACTTCCATTTACTAACCATTTCATACCACTTTTCACCTTTCATAACACACACATAAGAAACTCTCTCAACTATTATCCTTTAGCCAAGAACACCATCAAAAACCTTTCATATTTTAGCCTACTTTTGATGATCAAGATGGAGCTTGATGGTACTTAGGAGGATCTAAAGACACTACAAGTTGAAAAAGTGATTTCCTTCCATTCAAAAGCTTTCAAGCATCAAGATCAACATTTTTCTTTTCTTTGATCATCATCTAGTTCATCCCTAGCCACAAGCGCTAGAAGTAAGCCTCTAAAAATCCCTTTTTCATACTTATTTATGTATATGATTGTTAAAGAACATGTAATAAACTAAACAATCATACAAAATAATATGAAAATACAAAGAAGCAAAATAAAAATCACGATATAAAAGTTTGTTTAAGTTGTGATTTAAGGATTATTACTTGCATATTTGATCTAGTTTTGATGATTAGCATATGAATAACTTGTTAGATGATGTTTAAAAAAAACATGATCTAACAAGTGTACATGAAAATGTTTAAGGGTTTTTGTTAAACATGAATGTTTAAATGGATGATCATAATCTTTGGTTTTGTTAAAGTATATAAGGTTTTTCACCAAAAATAATACTTTTACAAGATTATAAAAGAAACATACAAGACGGGTCTTTATAAAAAGTTTGATAAAACTAGAAGTAAAACATGGTTTTTGAACTAGCAAACATATGTCATGATCATACCAAAACCCTACATGTTTATGATTTCATCTTGTTAAGATTATGATATAAATCTCATATGTTTTTGTTAAAAATATTATGAGAAGATTATTGGTGATTTTTAAAAGAAAAAGATATGTTTTATTAAACATGGCAAAGTATATATTTCAAAGGAAATATGGCCATTTTTCTTAAAAATCATATGTTATAAAAACTATCATTTTTGACAAAATCTTTATTAGAATAAAAAGATTAGAAAGAATAGTTTTTTTATAAAAGCAAAACTAGATATAAATATATATTTTTGAGAAAATATATATATTTAGTAATCTTAACAACTTATGTGCTATGTGTTATTTGGTTGTATTAGTTATATGTATGAAAACTAGTAACTTGAATACAATGATACAAATAAACACAAGACACTTTACAACTAAGTCTTACAAGACTACATATAAATACATCTTAAAAACAACTTACGGACGATCCGAGACTTCGGACACAACTTATGGACAAATCAGACTTACGGACAAATATACGGACTATATATGTAATACGGACTATAATGCACAATATATCGTCGACTTGGTAAACTATGTTTTCTAAACCGAATAATAACAATATATTTTCTATAATGTACAAAACATATTACTTATGGTTTATATTAAAAAGGCATTGTTTTTGAAATATATAAACGTACATATATATATATATATATTTCTTACCATCTAAAATATATTGGTTTAGTAAAAGACTAAAATTATATTTTTAGAACTAATCTTAAAAATAGATCATTTTAAGATATTTTCTATACCTTTTACCAAGTATAACATATAAGTTTTTATGAAATATATCTTAGAATATATATGTATATACATTCTAAGAATACAAGAGCACATATAACAAACACACGGACATACGTATTCCTATACGTGCAACGATATGCATATTCACATCACATAACACTTGGTGAAAACACATTTATACAACTACGATACAACTCACGATACAAGAATATATATATTTGGTGAAATATATAGACACTAGACAGTTATCAGTTAATACATCTAAAGACACAGTTCAACGAATAACAAGGATAAACAAGTCTTAACACAAATTCAAGATAAAAGACTTGTACTCAAGTCATTACAAGACCAAAGTGTCTAACAAATATAGAACGTTTGTAGGTCGTGACACTATTCAGGACGACCGCACGTGAGATCACTGTTATTTACTATTCATGGATGCAATTCTGTGAGTTCATGTCCCCTCTTAATTTTAAACGCTTTACAACTATCGGGGAAATACACGTTCATAGTATGATAAGTCAAGGAATGAAACACCATAGATCATGTGCGAATAGGGCTATACAACTAAGCACCATTAATCCAGTCTGGCACTAGGTACAAGGGGTTAGATCTAATGGGTTTTAGCGAGCCCCACTCTTGGTCGTGGACCCATACAGAAGAGCGCGTTTGTGTCCCAGTCGATAGTAGTCAACACAAAATCGTCTAGGTTTGGATTGCTTCCTATTTTCGTCACACATGTTAATGTCCTCGCGAAACATTAATGATCAACGATTTCATTGACGCTTTACATACTACATCTTTACATACTAGTTTTCATCTTATACAACTCACATTTTACATATACATTTTATACAACTCACATTTTACAAGATACATCTCATACAACTAAACTGCATGAACTCGCCAACTTTTGTTGATGTTTTCAACTTAACATGTATTTCAGGTAATTAGTGGACCATGCAGATATTTCAGACAAGAAAGCAATTATCAAGACTCCATGCCTCCATTTGAAGGGTTTGCCTGTTATATACCGCCTCTTTGCGGTGATATAGTGGTCAAAGCCTTAACATTTTAGAACTTACATTTTGATGTATGAAGCTATGACAACTTATTTTAATTTGATGTTTTGTAATTAGTACACTTAGTGTATGTCGTGTTCTTTTGAAACAATTATGGCAATGGCATTGGAGCATGTTTTATTCATTTAGTATGTTCACACCTATTGTTATGCAATGAGAACCGATCAGATCACACCTCGCGCTTCCGCTACGAGCGGGTGTGACAGGTTGGTATCAGAGTGTTGATTGTAGTGAACCAGGATTCTTTCTCGAGTCTAGTCTACAATCACTAGGGACCTCTCACGAAAACAATTTATACAAGAATAAGAGGTTTTCATTGCATAAACATTTTTCAAGGTCCACTACAACAAAAATTCACTTCACATAAATTAAGCGAGGACATTTCCATGGGTGAAGTCTATGAGAAATAGACACATTACATTTACAGACTATTTGCCTACAACACATTACATTATCAGTTTACGCATTATAAACAGTTTACAAATTCATCTTATACACGATAGAAATCCTTGTTAGATAGGATTTTATATGATTATATATGCAAATCATTTATATATGTGTTGTACGAAACATCTTGGCAAGAACGAAATGCCTTCGAATTCGAATTCCAATGTCATCCTTGACACACATAGCATGGTTAAGACACGACATCTTTTACACAAGATATGATGCTCTATTTCAAAACATGACATACTCTATACAATACATCTTCTATGAGAATATCGACCTCACGTCTATTGCGGAGCTTATGGCGAACGTGGTTCCTAAGTGAGACCATAAAACATTGACCCCGTGGAAGATGGTTGCTTTCCCGCATATGCTGAGATTGCCTGACTTCAGTAGTGACGATGAGGCGGAGGTGGCAGCCTTGGACAACAACTCCATTAGTGGGACGAGGTCCCTATGGCTCATACGAATCATGATTGATGACACTCCTGTCCAGAAAAGGGAGATGAAGTACTCATCTTAAAAGATGCCCCTCCAGTTGTTATTTTTACAAATTCTCTCTATTTTTATTTCATCTAACGCCGTACCATTCCACGAGTAATGACAACAGACATTGACAGATGAACTATCATGAAGTTCCCTCCTGTGTTAAACATAGACAAAAGTGTCCTCTCTCTGACTGGTCGTCTGTTTTGAACGAGAGAATGCTAGGGTGACCATGCAAGACAATTTATTATTATGGGGGCCCACGTAATAACAACTTGTAGTGCATGGAAATCCGGGTGGACTCTGCAGGCAAAGCTAGTGATCACTATCCATTCAAAATTCTTAAGTCGTTCAAGTTTTTATCCTGTAGAACACTAACCGAGATGATTACTATAACACCCTATAATACAATACAGGAAGACGGTACGTATTCATTCGGGTCTAAACATTTGATCTATAACACGAGTTGTTCGAGAGTAGTCATCTAAACAGACAAAACTTGTTAGCCACTCATGGAGGATTTTTCCTCAACATTCTAGAATCCTTGTACATGAGTTGGTTCCTTGGTGTCTATGACACCTTATCTTATTTATTGGAAATGAATACAATAAATTCCGTCATTTTGACATTTGTCTTATCCAAAGGGATAGTTTGGCATGAGCCATGCAACAACTCCCTCATTACATTCTATTCGACATCTATGAAGATTTTAATGATCTTGTTGATGCTCGTGAAGCTCAAGCACTATTACCATATTCGTCACACGGACAAGTACGATAAAAGAATTTCTCTATTTCGAATGATCAAAGCCCGTGGAGTATGGAATGCATACTATATGGACGGAGGCCACTGGTTGGTTTCCCCTCCTCAACGAATTATTTCATTTTCCACTTAGACATGTGACCAATATACGCAAGAGGCACTGCATATTTTGGTCTCGGTTATCCACACTATCATTTATTCGAACATGTATGAACAATGCGATCTTAAGGTTTCCATGACCGATTGCATCCTTCATTCTTGGGCGCATGATAGACTATATTATCCAAATATATGTCTAGATTCTTTTAATATTGCGTATTAAAAGACCATGGTGCCAAAAAGGAAGGTCTATAACCCAAAAAGGGGTTAACTGATCAACATCTCACGGATTAAGTCAAACTAAAGTTCTTATGAAACAACACGAGGGTCCAGAAATTGCACAACATGAGGTTAATCGAGACGACACCAGTGACGGTACTGGTGATACTGGTAGTTCAAGTGATTCAAATCCCGATAGATCAGGAACGAGTGGCAATGCCACACCGGAAGATGCGATCACACAATGCCTTAATTTTAAGACTTTTCCGGACTGTAAGCCGCAAGACCTCGTTAATACAAGAGGTGTGGTAGGTTCTGTCCACCAAATAAAGACAATGAAGTCGGTTAGTCATACTAAGAGACGTATTCCTGAGTAGACAATTAGATACACAGAGAGTCTCCTACTGAACGCAGCCTTAACTTGGTGGAAACTCCAAGTGCAAACGCTAGGAAGTGATATTGTGAAGAGGTTGTAGGGGGAAGAACTCAAGGATCTTATACGGAAGAGTATTGCTCGCTGATGTGCGTGAAGTGTGTTATAATTTGGATGTATATTTTAAGCCTTTTTTACACTTTTAGCCAAGTTTTAAATTTATAAAACACGATATTTACTAACACTAAACACACATATGGGCAAGTGCACCCATCGTGGACGTAGTATAGTGTTGGTAAGATACCGAGGTCGTCCAAGGACACGAGAGCTTTTAGTACCGGTTTATCCTCAACGTCTAATCAAATCAAAATGTTAGAAAAAGATTTTAAACTAAGAAAATAAAACTAACTAAAATGCTGAAAATAAAAATAAAAATAAAAACAGATAGACAAGATGAATCACTTGGATCCCACTCGTGTGTTAGTGTAACCTTTGATTATTTTCGCACTTTTGCACTTGTGTAAGAGATTATCTTAGTTATTGTAGTAGGCCCCTCTTTT
This sequence comes from Helianthus annuus, assembly GCF_002127325.2. Lineage (NCBI taxonomy): Eukaryota > Viridiplantae > Streptophyta > Magnoliopsida > Asterales > Asteraceae > Helianthus > Helianthus annuus. The sequence continues at coordinate 105,146,655 of NC_035440.2, read as the reverse complement.
GAAGGCGACGTTACCCTCAACCCAGTAGTTTGAGTCAGCAAGGATACAATCCTAAAGGGTCGGATTATTGAAAGATAATTAGTTAAGTTATTAATGCATAATGTGGTAGGCCCCTCTTTTGAAGGCGACGTTACCCTCAGCTAAGTAGTCTGAGTCAGCAGGGATACAGTCCTAAGTAGCTGGGTTAAAGTTTTAATAGTAGTTAACTTATGAGGGGATCAAAGAGTTTGGACCCCCACCATCCAATACCTTTGGGTATTGAAGGAGGTCCTACTAAATTTGACCCAGGTCCCTTGCAGGATCTCTAAACGCTGAACAACGGCAAGACTCTTACCAAACCGTTCCCTTAACCCCCGACCAGGTAGCCAACATACCTCCATATAGACCGTGGAGATATGAATGGTGAAAATATTTTATTTTATATAGACAGTAAAATAATGCCAAGACACCACGGACAAACGATAAGGAAGAATCACCTTCAACATAAGAAACTAGTAATTAAAGTCATTAATACAAAACCAATTAAAAAGTGCAAAAGATTAAAAATAAAAAGTATTACACTAAACACTTGTCTTCACCAAGTGATGTAAGAGACTTAGGCAAACATGGCCTTTGATTGTCAAGAACTCTTACGATCAATCTTGGATCCCGAGACGACTCACACACTCTATGATGGATAATGGATGATGGTGGTGGATGATGGTGTTATGGTGGTGGTGGGTGGTGGGTGAAGTGTGAGAGAGGTGGTGTGCCAAGGGATGAGTTGAAATGTCTCCAAGCATTCCTATTTATAGGCTGAACAGAAGCTCAGGCACGGCCCCGTGTCCATCCTTGTCTCTCTCCTCATTAATTGTAATTCGCAATTACAATAAATGCGCCTGCAGGAGTCTGACCACGCCCCTGTGTCCACTGGGCAAGGCCCCGTGGTGGGCAATAGAAGCTTCTAAAGGTTTGTCTTTTTTGCTGCTTCTTGGGCACGGCCCCATGCTCGCTGAGCACGGGGCGTGTTCAGTCTTCTGTTTTCTTGGTTTTGCTTGGGAAGATGCTGTTGAGGGGTCGGGCATTCCACTTTTGTTCCTTTTCTTGTATTTATGTTAGATTTTGCTGTCTTTTTGCTTCTTTTGTTAATTTGAGCTCATTTAATCCTGAAAATACAAAAGGAAGACAAAAACACACTTTTTCCAAATTTAGTACTAAAAAAGGGTTAGTTTTATGCCACATTTGATATAATTTATATGTTGCATTTTGCGCATATCACTCGCTGATTGAAATTCCAAGGTTGGAAACAAAATTCTAGAACTCGATCAGGATTAGAGCCAATGTTGTTGGTTACACTCGAGGCTTTCATGATTTCTCAAGGGTTGTTTCCATACTGCGTAACACCCGAATTCAAACGCATTGCGCGTTACATTTGGGATTTAGCCCCGGAGATCCGAGGCATGGCCGCATCATCCCACCCTACCTCGATCACTTAACCAGTACATACCCGACACGTTTCTAATCAACCAACCTTTTCACATCCATGTTATTTGATACTGGTGCAAATTTTAGCTTCATCTCAACGTTTCACATGCATGAGTTTCATGGCTAGTGACGGGATTGTCCTATCTACAATTAGGGACTGGATTATCCTACAACTAAACATAGGGATTGGGCTATCCTACATGTAAACATATGGATTGGGTTATCCTACATCTAAACATAGGGATTGGGCTATCCTACATCTAAACATATGGATTGGGTTATCCTACATCTAAACATATGGATTGGGCTATCCTATATCTAAACATATGGATTGGATTATCCTACATCTAATCATATGGATTGGGTTATCCTACATCTAAACATAGGGATTGGGTTGTACTATATCTAAACATAAGATTCCTAAACTGTACAGTGAAGTCCTCGCCACATAGAATTCAAAATGTACTTGGCCCAGAGTCGAGTAAGCTAGACACCCCTTCACTCTATAATTGGCAAAGGGTAAACTTGTCGAGTTAGGGGAAGTTGTTAAAAGATGTTCCTTGGAACTTGGCGAGCGAAAAATTCAATATCGATCTCTTACCTGTTCGGTTGGGTAGTTTCGACGTAGTGGTTGGCATGGATTGGCTATCTAATAAACGAGTCGTATTCGTTTGTTACGAGAGGATCATTCACTTATCACTACTGAACAAAGAGACACTTGTTATTCATGGAGAAAAGCACGACACACAATTGCGGATCATCAATTACATGAAGACACATAAGTGCTTATGGAAAGGTTGTATTGCCTTTCTAGCACATGTTGTCGACAAGAAGGCCGTTGGGCCACAGCTGACAGATATTCCTGTGGTAAAAGAATTTCCTGGAATCTTTCCTAAAGACTTGCCAGGACTACCACCATATCGACAAGTCGAGTTTCGCATCGACTTGGTGCCGGGAGCTGCACCCGTAGCCATATCTCCATATCGATTAGCACCTTCTAAACCTTGTAGTTGAACGAATAAGGATGTTGAGAGTTCATAACCCCCACTCCTTATCATTTTACACCTTTTTAAAGGTTTTCGGGGGGAGAGATGCAAGTTTTGCAAAATGCATAGCATTTCAATGAACAAAAATTCATATTTCTAAACCATGTTACAAATAAATTTCCAACTAACTCAAATGGTTTATGAAAGGTTCAAGCTTCTACTCCAAGATAGACTTACGATCGGAGTATCACCAGTTACGAATTCAAGAGGAAGGCGTACAGAAAACGGCTTTTCGGACTCGTTATGGTCATTACGAGTTTCTCGTTGTACCTTTTAGTTTAACGAACACACCGACGGTCTTCATGGATTTAATGAACCGCGTGTGCAAGCCATACCTCGAAAAATTCGTCATAGTGTTCATTGATGACATTTTGATATACTTACGATCGGTAGACGAGCACGAACAACATTTGAGAACCATTTTAGAGCTACCCAAGAAGGAGAAACTATACGCAAAATTTTCCAAATGCGAGTTTTGGATTCGTGAAGTACAAATTCTCTGGCATATAGTGAACGAGAAAGGCATTAAAGTAGACACCTCGAAGATTGAAGCAATTAACAACTGGGAAGCGCCTAAGACTCTAACTGAAGTCCGACATTTCTTGGGATTAGCGGGGTACTACCGGGATTTATAGAGAATTTTTCTAAAGTTTCTCAACCGCTAACCTCCCTCACCTAATCTAGAAACAAGAAGAATCATTGCAATTTCACAAAGATAAGTTGCGAGGCATCAACCTTATCGCTACCCGATGGTACCGATGACTTCGTAGTATACTGTGATGCATCGCATCAAGGATTGGGTTGCGTACTTATGCAACGGGAGAAAGTTATTGCGTACGCATTGCGTCAACTGAAAGTCCATGAGAAGAACTATACCACTCACGACCCCGAGTTAGGCGCGGTGGTATTCGCCTTGAAAATATGGCGATATTATCTACATGGTACTCAGTGTATATTTTCACGGATCATAAGAGTCTTCACCACATATTCAATCATAAGGAACTAAATATGTGTCAGCGACGCTGGATTGAATTGCTGAACGACTATGATTGTGAAATTAAGTACCATCCGAGTAAGGCGAACGTTGTAGCAGACGCCTTGAGCCGCAAGGAACGGGTTAAAACTTTGAGAGTTCGAGCCTTAGAGATGACAATTCACATGGATCTTACCACACGAATCCGTGACGCACAACAAGAGGAACTTAAAGAAGAACATCTTAAAGCGGAGTCACTTCGAGGCATGGAAAAATAGTTAGTGCTGAAAGAGGATGGAACTTTATAATTTGTGGGTAGGATTTGGTTTCCACTCTTTGGAGGCCTTCGAGACCTTATTTTTGACGAAGCACATAGGTCAAAGTACTCGATCCATTCGGGATCAGATAAGATGTACGAAGACTTAAAGGAGTACTATTGGTGGCCTAACCTCAAAAATGATATCGCTACCTATGTCGGAAAATGCTTGACCTGCGTGAAGGTCAAAGCAGAATACCAAAAACCGTCAGGTTTGCTGCAACAACCCGAGATTCCTGTTTGGAAATGGGAACAAATATCGATGGACTTCATTACGAAGTTACCCAGGACCTCTAGTGGCCACAACATGATATGGGTAATCGTCGAAAGATTGACAAAGTCCGCGCACTTCTTGTCGAATCGGGAGAAGGATAGTATAGAGAAACTAGCGGAACTCTATCTCAAAGAAGTAGTGGCTCGTCATGGAGTGCCTATTTCAATCATTTCAGACTGAGACGGTCGCTTTATTTCAAAAATTTGGAAGTCATTCCAACAGGCCCTTTGATCTCATTTAAATCTAAGCACGGCCTTTTATCCACGAACTGACAGCCGGAGCGAACGGAAAATCCAAACACTCGAAGATATGCTTCGTGCGTGTGTTATTGATTTTGGCGGCAACTGGGATACTCATTTACCTTTGATTGAGTTTTCCTACAATAACAACTACCATACAAGTATACAAGCTGCACCGTTTGAAGCTCTCTATGGTCGAAAGTGTCGCTCTCCGCTATGTTGGGCGGAAGTTGGTGATAAACAACTAATTTGTCCGAAATTATTCCAAGAGACTGCGAATAAAATATTTCAGTTCAGAGACCGTATCAAGGTGGCTCGCGATCTACAAAAGAGTCACACAGACAAGAGACGGAAGCCATTATCTTTCGAGGTCGGAGACAAAGTCTTGTTGAAAGTCTCGCCTTGGAAGGGCGTAGCAAGGTTCGGTGGGCGTGGAAAGCTTAACCATCAATATGTAGGACCATTTGAAATCTTGGAAAAGATTGACACCATTGCCTACAAACTGAAGTTACCAAAAGAACTAAGTAGTGTACACGACACATTTCATGTGTCGAATCTTAAGAAGAGTCCAACACAAGAAACAGTTATCATCCCGGCGGATGAAGTCCGCATCGATGACAAACTCCAATACACTGAAAAACCTATTGAGGTCATGGATTGGAAGATCCAGAAAACACGGAGGAGTCGTTACAAGTTAGTAAATGTCCGTTGGAACTCTCGACACGGACCCGAGTATACTTAGGAACGTGAAGATCAAATCAAAACCAAAATACCCCCACCTGTTCGAGAATACTCCTGCAAAGGATGACTCAGCTTAAATTTCGGGACGAAATTCTCAATAAGAGGGGGAGAATGTAACAACTGCCACTTTCCGGTAACTTTCGTACATCTAAATTACTCATTTTTAGCTATACATTTATGTTTTTTGAACATCCGAACTGCATATTTCGTGACATACACTTAGAATACTCATGGAATACTTACTTAGGATGCATATGATTCATTTTTATTAATTACATTTGAAACAATTTAAACAATGCACCAAAACTACTAGAAAATCACCTAGCAAACTAGTATTCTGACGAAAACGCAGGATCCGCAGAAACCATCTAAAGGACATCTTTAGGACTCAGACGAAAGTCCAACATCTAATATACAATAAACCCTAACTAGGAATGCACGAGTTTGGTTTAGAACCTTCCCGAAGTCCGATAACACTATAAACTCCCCGAAAAGCACTAAAAGCGACAATTTCAACACTTTTCCGCAGAAATTCTGCAGAAATCAGCATTTTAATCTTTTTGCAACATATAAAAGTGTTGTTTAACATAGAATTCATTTGAGGATACCTTCGGGTATCATCCGAACCAATAACTACATCAATTCACATAACTTACACAAGCTTAGCGTTCAAATAACGACTAATGGAAACAACGCCAAACGATTATCCGAACAATATCAAATCTTTTTTTAGTGACCATCTAATGTTAATTGGAACATTTTGGTCTAGTAATGGTCACTTAACACCTTTTAAACACTTGAATATCTAAGCTTTCCTAAACAACTTTCTAATAAAAACTAACACTTTTACACTAATAAAACAAGTTACAACATGTGGGACCCCCCCACTTGTTTCCATAAATATCTTAGATATTTACCTAGTGTTTGCAAGTGGATCAAGTTGGTGAAACTGGTGAAAAGTTATAACACTTAGTTACTTCCATTTACTAACCATTTCATACCACTTTTCACCTTTCATAACACACACATAAGAAACTCTTTCAACTATCATCCTTTAGCCAAGAACACCATCAAAAACCTTTCAAATTTTAGCCTACTTTTGATGATCAAGATGGAGCTTGATGGTACTTAGGAGGATCTAAAGACTCTACAAGTTGAAGAAGTGATTTCCTTCCATTCAAAAGCTTTCAAGCATCAAGATCAACATTTTTCTTTTCTTTGATCATCATCTAGTTCATCCCTAGCCACAAGTGCTAGAAGTAAGCCTCTAAAAATCCCTTTTTCATACTTATTTATGTATATGATTGTTAAAGAACATGTAATAAACTAAGCAATCATACAAAATAATATGAAAATACAGAGAAGCAAAATAAAAATCATGATATAAAAGTTTGTTTATGTTGTGATTTAAGGATTATTACTTGCATATTTGATCTAGTTTTGATGATTAGCATATGAATAACTTGTTAGATGATGTTTAAAAAAAACATGATCTAACAAGTGTACATGAAAATGTTTAAGGGTTTTTGTTAAACATGAATGTTTAAATGGATGATCATAATCTTTGGTTTTGTTAAAGTATATAAGGTTTTCTCACCAAAAATAATACTTCTACAAGATTATAAAAAGAAACATACAAGACGGGTTTATATAAAAAGTTTGATAAAACTAGAAGTAAAGCATGGTTTTTGAACTAGTAAACATATGTAATGATCATACCAAAACCCTACATGTTTATGATTTCATCTTGTTAAGATTATGATATAAATCTCATATGTTTTTGTTAAAAATATTGTGAGAAGATTATTGGTGATTTTTAAAAGAAAAAGATTTGTTTTATTAAACATGGCAAAGTGAAATATGGAAATTTTTCTTAAAATCATATGTTATAAAAACTATCATTTTTGACAAAATCTTTATTAGAATAAAAAGATTTGAAAGAATAGTTTTTATGAAAGTAAAATTAGATATAAATATATATTTTTGAGAAAATATATATATTTAGTAATCTTAACAACTTATGTGCTATGTGTTATTTGGTTGTATTAGTTATATGTATGAAAACTAGTAACTTGAATACAATGGTACAAATAAACACAAGACACATTACAACTAAGTCTTACAAGACCACATATAAATACACCTTAAAAACAACTTACGGACGATCCGAGCATTCGGACACAACTTATGGATAAATCGGACTTACGGACAAATATACGGACTATATATGTAATACGGACTATAATGCACAATATATCGACGACTTGGTAAACTACGTTTTCTAAACCGAATAAGTAACAATATATTTTCTATAACGTTTCAAATATATTACTTATGGTTTATATTAAAAAGGTATTGTTTTTGAAATATATAAACATACAAATATATATTTCTTACCATCTAAAATATATTGCTTTAGTAAAAGACTAAAATTATATTTTTAGAACTAATCTTAAAAATGGATCATTTTTAAGATATTTTCTATACCTTTTACCAAGTATAACATATAAGTTTTTATGAAATATATCTTAGAAGATATAAGTATATACAATCTAAGAATACAAGAGCACATATAACAAACACGCGGACATACGTATTCCTATACGTGCAACGATATGCACATTCACATCACCTAACACTTGGTGAAAGCACATTTATACAACTACGATACAACTCCCGATACAAGAATATATATATATATATTTGGTGAAATATATAGACACTAAACAGTTATCAACTAATACATCTAAAGACACAGTTCAACGAATAACAAGGACAAACAAGTCTTAACATAAATTCAAGATAAAAGACTTGTACTCAAGTCATTACAAGACCGAAGTGTCTAACAAATATAGAACGTTTGTAGGTCGTGATACTATTCAGGACAATCGCACGTGAGATCACACTTACTTACTATTCACGGACACAATTCTGTGAGTTCCTGTCCCCTCTTCATTTTAAATGCTTTACAACTTTACAACTATCGGGGAAAATACATGTTCATAGTATGATAAGTCAAGGAATGAAACACCATAGATCATGTGCGAATAGGGTTATACAACTAAGCACCATTAATCCAGTTTGGATCTGGGTATAGGGGGTTAGATCTAATGGGTTTTAGCGAGCCCCACTCTTGGTCGTGGACCCATATAGAAGAGTACGTTTATGTCCCAGTCGATAGTAGTCGACACAAAATCTTCTAGGTTGGATTGCTTCCTTTTATTCGTCACACATATTAATGTCCCCGCGAAACATTAACGATCAACGATTTCATTGACGCTTTACATACTACATCTTTACATACTAGTTTTCATATTATACAACTCACATTTTACATATACATTTTATACAACTCACATTTTACAAGATACATCTTATACAACTAAACTGCATGAACTCGCCAACTTTTGTTGATGTTTTCAACTTAACATGTATTTCAGGGAATTAGTGGACCATGCAGATATTTCAGACAAGAAAGCAATTATCAAAACTCCATGCCACCAATTGAAGGGTTTTCCCATTATATACCGCCTCTTTGCGGTGATATAGTGGTCAAAGCCTTAACATTTTAGAACTTACATTTTGATGTATGAAGCTATGACAACTTATATTCATTTGATGGTTTGTAATCAGTACACTTAGTGTATGTCGTGTTCTTTTGAAACAATTATGGCAATGGCATTGGAGCATGTTTTATTCATTTAGTATGTTCACACCTATTGTTATGCAATGAGAACCGATCAGATCACACCTCGCGCTTGCGTTACGAGCTGGTGTGATATAAATTTTGCTCGATAGATTATCTTTCATTGAGCTATGAATCCACTAAACATACATAAGTAGTCGCGCTCGCCAAATATGTGTGTGTGCAAAATCCTACGAGTGACAAATAAAAATCCCAATAACCCATAAAGTATACATACCCTTACCATGTCTCAATCCTCACCTTATTAGCTACTTTAAGTTCTAAGAGCTTAAACCATTGCTTTGCATAACTCTTTTGTCGGTCGTGAGCACTTTTCATGCTTTCTTTAATATACTTTAAATAACCAGCTGTTTGCTGGAAAATCTTAGGTCCACATAACTGACTACTTCCTACTTTAGTCTAATAGATGGGTGCCCTACATTTTTTTCCGACATAACGCTTCATACGGTGCTCCTTTTATGCTAATGTGATAACTATTATCGTATGAGGATTCGATCAAAGGTAGATGAACATCCCAACTACTACCAAAGTCGATTACGCATGCATGGAGTATATCTTCTAAAGTTTGGATAGTTTAATCACTTTTCCTATCAATATAAGGGTGTATGTAGTGCTCGATTTTATTCGAAATATGCACACTATAGAAACTTTGCCAAAAATCTTGAGGTGAAACGACTATTTTGTCGGATTTGATTGAGATATGCACACTATGTCACGAGACTAATCTCGTTAATATAGACATTGACAAAACCTTTCTATCTTATAGTCCTTTCGGATAGGTTTGTATTGTGTTGATTTGGTAAGCCTATCTATCATCACCTATATAGTATTGTGTCCATGACTTGATTCAGGAGTTAGTAACAAAGTCCATTGTTACTTTCTCCTATTTCCATTCTGCGATTTCAGGTTGTAGGTAGCTAGAAGGCGTTTAATGCTCTAAATTAACTCTTATGCAGGAAACTCTTATGAAAGTAAGACATTCTTGTTGTGCATTCTTTATTTGGCCTAAGTGGTTTATCTTAACACTAATTCTAGGTGTACGGATTCTTATTGGTCGAAGACTTTATTTTATACTAAGTTCACTCAAGACCACATTTACCTTATAAACTAAGTTCATACGACCCATGAATACTACATGTGTGTTGTTCTTATACTATTGGCTTCACTATGAACTCATAGTGACTCTAATCAAATCTCTATAATAAATGCACATACACATTGTCCTGTCTTTCTTCTCAACAAAGAATCTGAGCTTGCTGAATTAGGTTACAATGATGTTCTTTATCTTTTCCATTCGTTTCTAGATATGACTAGTTTCTTGTTGTTAAGCAATGTCAGTCATGGTTTCTTTCTGGTGCACACGATTTTTGTTTAATAGAGAGTTAAGCAATCCATTTAAGCTAATACATTGAATTCTCCCAATTTCATAGACAGCAAGTCTATAGGTACCGGGTTGTTCAAGCTTCTCGTACAATTCTGAATGATTTCAACTATCTCCTTTGACACCCATCAGTCACTTAACTATAAAGGTATGGCTAAAATTCTAGGATTCTTGATTTAAATAGGGTTTAAATATGGTTGATGCTAAGCTTCTACTCACACCAGCTTCCATGAATCATAGAATTTTTTAGTGGCTCTAGCTTAAATGAACGTTCGAATTTCTAATAATAAATCCCACATGACTTGATTCATTATTTGTTTCCATGTTACCATCACATGAGGGACTAACCTATTTATTTCGTTAGGCTTCATGACATATTCTTTGTACATCTGATTTTCCCAATTCTAATTTGAAGAATTTTATTTTAGTTTTTCTATCTTACTTAGGGGACATAATTTCTTAGGACATTCTTGGGTGAATTCTTCCCAACTCGCTTGCTTGGCGATGTCTTTTCCTTTGGTACATAGTATACTATTCTAATAATGCAGTGCTTTTGATTGAAACCAATCCCTTATAAATTGAACTATATTTCTTTTCACGTAGTTGTATATGTCTATGACATATTCCAATTGCCTTAACAACTCGTGTGCCTATATAGCTCTTATATTGACATCAACGGTTGGAGGGTTACAAAACATGCTTAACTTATAAGCACACTCCTTGTACATACCTTTTTTTTTCCAGTTTCTTTGTCTATAAACTTAGTCATAACTAACGAAAAACTTTCCTCTATTTTATTCTCTGGTTCTCCAGGTTAGTCCTTGGTTGAGTGGCATCCATAATGTTGGCTACTTCGAGGGTTATTCTTTGAATTGCTTCCTAGTTTAACTGTACTTTTGTGCTTCCATGTGTTAGTGCATTTTGAAATGAAGCTTTGGTTCTAGAAGCACCATTGTTTCTATTATTAACAGAGTGTTTGGTTTTCACACATAGTTTTTTTTTTGATATCTTATATAAGTTAGAACATAGGTTACTTTTACTTTTGATTTTTTATAAGTTATCATAATGTGTACTCATTTTTTTTTACCGGAAGACCTTGTGTTCTCATTTTAGTTATTATGAATCAAGGATACCGTCACGTCAGATACCACAACATGTGCTCTTTCTTTGGCCATCGTGGTTTAGACACGTCATACCCACAACCACCATGTTTCAAATACATAGCACGTCATAGTCAACAGTATGCTCTTAGTTTAGCCACAATTTTAGTGCATTGGCTCGTCATATACCATAATATATGCTCTTAGTTTAGTCATTATTTTGTACATACTTGTATTTGTGTTCCAGACATTAGGACCTGACACACATTTACATTGGTCTCGTATCAAAGTCTTAACTATCATTCCTCTTAATGAAGCACAAACTAGTTACCATGCCTTATAACAATATTCTTAGTAACATTTCTATTAAGTCTCACTATTACTAAATAGTCGTAATCCTATCCGTCAAGTCTAAGAGTCCATTATTCGAACTTAATTATTCTTAGGACAACTTTGGATCCTTGATTTAATGTGTATGTGTATTTTATCTTGTTAAATTTCATCACAAGTTTCACTTGCGTTTTTGTGGATGTCTTCCGTGTATGAATGCTAGTTAGGTCATAGACTGTGTGTTAATGACTAGTTTACGGTTAATTCTGAAGGATTTCCGTAGGAACTGTGATTGAGGTTTTGAATAGGGTTTAGTATTCTACCAATCTTAATATCCGTAGGGTGAGAGATTGTCGGTTCGTCTTTATTGTTAGATTGCTAGGGTCAAGTACTTCGTAAGAATACCTCCTTAGTTTACCTTTCATTATTTGCTTACCGAGTTAAATCAGGTTCTTTAGTTGCCTTAGACTTTCAACTGTGAGGTAGTTAGTCACATTAGGGCACTTTTCTAGATAATTTAGATAACCGTAGGGGAGTCTAATCAACCGGTAGTCTTAACAACCATTTAGAGTTCCATAGGTGTCTTCCCGAGAAGGGTCGAGGGTCCTGTTCGGTATCTCTTAGAGTTTAGCATTTAACGATCCCGGGTCCAACCTAGGTAGTTATTCGTCATTACTGAATTTAATCCTTATTTAAGCCGCGTCTTAGTTGTTTATTTTATTTAGTTTTATTTTAATTGAAATTTAGGATTTTTAGAACCCCCCCCCCCAAATATAAAATCAATTTAGTCGTGTCAGTCTGTTAAGTCTATAGAATCTAGTAAACGAAATTAGAGAGTTTCGTGGGTTCGATACTCGTGCTTACTTAGGTTATAACTACATTGACTGGTACACTTGCCGGTTGTGCGGTCTAGGTTAGAGAGTCTTAGTTTTATAAATTTAAAACTTAGTGTGTCTAATTTAGGGTTTAATTTAGTTAATTTGTTTAGACCACTTTTATCACATCAAGTTTTTGGCACCGTTGTCAGAGACTCTTGGCGATTGTGTTCATTAGCTTCGATTAGACTTGCTTTCACATTATGTGCTATTTGTGTTTTATTTTTGAGTCGTAGGAGTCTAATTAAGTAGTGTCTTTATTTTATTGCTTAAAGTCTTTTGTTTGAGTCGTTTTACCATTTCTTTGTCGGTTTTGCAGTGGATACCCCATACGCGTTCACAAGGACCGCAACCGAAGCCTACCTTCTCCTTTTCAAACCTAAAGGTTAGTTCTTTTTCTTCTTCTTCTTCATCTTCCACCCGTTCTGACTCTACCCTTCCATCTAAACCACTAGCCTTAGACTTCACACCGAAGTCGTCACCACACAATACACCACTACCTTCCTGCCCTCCTAGTCCACCCACCGCACCAAACATGAACCAACGTCAAACCATCCACCACCAGTCCACCACCGGTTTCACCGGTGTGAACTCGCCCATCACCCAATGACAAATCCTGGCAGTTCCCGTCTTACATCATGACTTCTATCACGAACTCGTGCCAATTCCACGGTCGTGATGAAGAGGATGGCCCCGCCATATAAACCGGCTGACCCGCATTTGTGGCACTTTCTCGATCAAAGGTGTTGGGAGTGACGCCCAATTTCTTCAGGTTTTCCCATTTTCACTTGCCGGTCGAGCTGCCACTTGGCTCGACTCACAGCCAGCAGGTACTTTCACTACTTGGGCCGCCCTACGAGATGCTTTCCTAGCTAAGTATTTCCCACCCGCAAAAACATATCGTCTTCGTGATCAGATCCATTCGTTCCGAATGGAGCCTGACGAGCGCTGTTACCTTGCATGGGAAAGATTCCAAAATCTATTGTCCCGATGTTCTCAGCATGGCCTTCCTGATTGGGCCCTTGTAGAGAAATTCTACAATGGGTTCAATTATGACACTAAATCCCGCTTCGATACCTTTGCAGGAGGCCACCTTATGGGTAAGAAAACGGTGGCTGAATGCAATGACTTGTTCGAGAACTTTGCTAAATCTGAGTACGAACAACGATCTTCAAACAGGAATTCCAATCCTATACCTAGTCAATCCTCCACTACGAGAGGTGTACACCAAGTTAGCTTAGAGACTACGGTGGCTGCTACTTTGGAAAATTTCAAGAGAGATGTGAGCAAAGAGATCCAGGAGCTTAAAAATAAAGTAGATAAGTGTGAGGTTTGTCGGGGGGTCATGGTACGATAGAGTGTCCCATGCTTACACGAGAGCAGGTAGAATACATTACCGGTTAGAATCAAGGTCCTACGAGCACATTTAATAATAATAATAATAATAATAATAATAATAATAATAATAATAATAATAATTGGCGTTCATCCGGTAATCCTCCTGGTTTTCAATCTAATAAAAATAGGGGGCAAGGTCAGTTTGGGGGTTCAAACCAAGGGGGTTAGTTTGTTAGTGGAGGTTCAGATTCAGGTTAGTCTGGTAGTGGGGGTTCGGGTAGTAGTTTGGATAGAATTGAGGAACTTCTTTCTCCATTAGTTGTTAAGGACCAGGTTACTTAGAAAACGCTAGCGGAGCATGATTTTCTTTTGAAGAATCAACAATCCGCGCTCTTAGATCTTTAGCGGTCCGTAGGTGACATTGCAAGACAGTTGCAAGAACGACCACCGGGTCAATTCTCGGGTAACACTCAATCCAACCCATCTAATCATCACATAAAATCCATAACCACCAGGTCAGGTCTATAGTTAGGGGAAGTTGAGAGACCATCTGTTCAGGTAAGGGTAGAAGAACCAGTGAGAGGGGGTTTAGAGTGAGAGAAACCCGTGTTAGAAAAAGGTTGATAGAAAGCCGGTTGATCTGTTTAATTCGAGCCCCGAGATTGATCATTCTTGTATTTCGTGTCCTGAGCGTGTTAAGAATAAAAAATATACTAGAGAATATGAGCATTTATGAGATATGTTCAAACAACTTAAGATCAATCTACCGATTATCGAAGCTCTCAAGCATATGCCCAAATATACTAAGTTCTTAAAGGATATCTTGAAAGGGAAAGATAAGTTAGAAGAGCTCTCGAATGTCCATCTGAATGCCGAATGTTCTACCGTGGTGATGAACAAGCTACCGGAGAAACTGACAGATCCGGGTATCTTCACGATCCCGTGCTTGTTTGGTAGTGACGTATGTTGGTGTCAGTATATTTTTTAGTATATTTTTAGCTCTCTTTACTCGCCGATTCAAGTTTTAAATTTATAAAACACGATATTCCACTATCACTCTACACACACGCTAGGGCAAGTGTACCCATCGCGGACGTAGTATAGTGATGGCAAGATACCGAGGTCGTCCAAGGACACAAGAGCTTCTAGTACCGGCTTATCGTCAACGTCTAATCGAACCAAACTTTGAAGAAAAGATTTGTAAAACTATAAAAAGATAAACTAAAAATAGAAAATAAAATAAAATAAAAGTAAAAACTGATAAACAAGAAAAAATCACTTGGTTCCGACTTATCTTTCATGTACCCTTTTGATGATTTCCACACTTTGGTCATTTTAAGAGATTATCTTAGTTATAGTAGTAGGCCCCTCTTATGAAGGCGATGTTACCCTCAACCTAGTGGTCCGAGTCAGCAAGGATACAGTCCCACTAGGTCGGATTATTGAAAGATAAGTAAGTAAGTTATTAATGCAAAAAGTGGTGGGCCCCCTTCCAGGCAGCGATCACCCTCAACCCTTTAGTCTGAGTCAGCAGGGATACAATCCTCGTAGGGTTGGTTTAAAGTTTTAATAGTAGTTTATAGATAAGGGGTTCAAGCTTAGCACTTCTCCCGTGGTGGGTAATGCCTGCTCCGACTCGTGAAGTGTTACTAGGCTTGAACCATGTTCTCACAGGATCTATACACTGAACGAGACATAAAATTTACCCAACCACCCTTCTAGGAAATTGACACGCTTTATATAAACCGTAAAGACACGAATCTGTGAATCAACAACATATGAAGAATGATTAGATAAATTTGCCTTCAATATAAAAAACTAGTTATTAAAGTCATTAATACATACCCAATTCAAAAGTTGCCAAAGGTTGGAAATCATAAGAGAAAATACATAAAAGATTCGTCTTCACCAAGTGATGTAAGAGTTTAGCCAAGCATGGCCTTTGTTTGACGAAGACTCTTACTATCAATCTTGGATCCCGAGACTACTACACACACTCTAAATGATGGAAAATGGATGATGGTGTTGTAGTGGTGGTGGAGTGCTGGCAAGTGAGAGAGAAGTGGTTTGCCAAGGGATGGTTTGGAATGGAACCAAACACATCTATTTATAGCTGAAATCAGAAGCTCCACCACGGTCCGTGCCCGCCTGGCATGGCCCCGTGGTCATCTCTCTCTCTCTTCCTCATCAACTACTTGTTAGGTCTTGTACTAACACGGCCCCGTGTGTCAACGTCACGGCCTGTGGCCAGTGTACTTGCTGTACTATTGATGCGTGTGTGGTGTGATATATTTTTAAGTATATTTTTAGCCCTTTTTACACGTTAGTCAAGTTTTAAATATATAAAACACGATATTTTACTAACACCAAACACACATAAGGGCAAGTGCACCCATCGTGAGCGTAGTATAGTGTCGGCAAGATACCGAGGTCGTCCAAGGACACAAGAGCTTTTAATACCGGTTTATCCTCAATGTCTAATCAAATCAAAAGTTTAGAAAAATGTTTTAAACTAGAAAATAAAAACTAAAAATGCTGAAAATAAAAAAAAGTAAAAACAGATAGACAAGATGAATCACTTGGATCCGACTCGTGTTTAGTGTAACCTTTGATTATTTCCGCACTTTTGCATTTTTTAAGAGATTATCTTAGTTATTGTAGTAGGCCCCTCTTTTGAAGGTGACGTTACCCTCAACCCAGTAGTTTGAGTCAGCAAGGATACAATCCTAAAGGGTTGGATTATTGAAAGATAATTAATTAAGTTATTAATGCGTAATGTGGTAGGCCCCTCTTTTGAAGGTGACGTTACCCTCAGCTAAGTAGTCTGAGTCAGCAGGGATATAGTCCTAAGTAGCCGGGTTAAAGTTTTAATAGTAGCTTACATATGAGGGGATCAAAGAGTTTGGACCCCCGCCATCCAATACCAGTGGGTATTGAAGGAGGTCCTACTAAATTTGACCCAGGTCCTTGCAGGATCTATACACTGAACAAGGCAAGACTCTTACCAAACCATTCCCTTAACCCCCGACCAGGTAGCCAACATATCTCCATATAGACCGTGGAGATATGAATGGTGAAAATCTTTTATTTTATATAGACAGTAAAATAATGCCAAGACACCACTGACAAATGATAAGGAAGATTCACCTTCAACATAAGAAACTAGTTATTAAAGTCATTAATACATAACCAAATAAAAAGTGCGAAAAGATTGAAAATAAAAAGTATTACACTAGACACTTGTCTTCACCAAGTGATGTAAGAGACTTAGGCAAACATGGCTTTGATTGTCAAGAACTCTTACGATCAATTTTGGATCCCGAGACTACTCACTCACACACTCTATGATGGATGATGGTGGTGGTTGTGGGTTGTGATGGTGGTGGTGGGTGGGTGAAGTGTGAGAGAGGTGGTGTGCCAAGGAATGGTTTGCAAATGAGGCAAACACCCCTATTTATAGCCTGCACAAAAGCCCGGACACGGCCCCGTTTCCACCCATCTTCTCTTTCTTCATTAATTGCAGTTTGTCTGCATTAGTTGACCATGCCCCCGTGTCTGCTGGGCACGACCCCGTGTGCAGAAGCGTATCTGTACTATCAAGATTTCCCCAGATTCTGCGTATCTTAGAGTTGACCACGTCCCCGTGTCCGTTGGACACGCCCCCGTGGTGGGCGATAGAAGCTTCTACAACTTTGTCTTTTCTGCAGACACTTGGGCACGCCCCCGTGCTCACTGAGCACGGGGCGTGTTCAGCCTTATGTTCTCTTGTTTTTGCTTGGGAAGATGCTGTCGGGGGGTCGGGCATGCCACGGTTGTTCCTTTTTTGTATTTGTGTTAGATTTAGCTGCCTTTTTGCTTCTTTTGTTCATTTGAGCTCATTTAATCCTGAAAATACAAAAGGAAGACAAAAACACACTTTTTCCAACATTAGTACTAAAAAGGGTTAGTTTTATGCCACAATTGTTGTAATTTATATGTTGCATTTTGCGCACATCAAATACCCCCACACTTGAATCTTTGCTTGTGCTCAAGCAAAACTCTTTATAATGTGGCTTTACGCTCCCAAATGGAATGGGTAGAAGAGAAGGTTTTTGGGCTTGTCATAGAGTGTTGGGATTTCCAAGATTCTTTATTAAGTTTTATTTTTATTTATTTACAATCCTATTTGTCATGATTTATTTAAAACATTACATAAGATAAATTACTTATTAGGGCATAACATGCCTTTTTAAAATTCCATTTATATACAAGTTCACATACCTCACGGGGGATCACTCAACACTCGGCCGAAGATGTATTTTAGTGAAACACTCGAGAGCGGCATGGAACTTACTCCTACCATAAGCTTGCCAAGCAATCAATCCTCCTCCTTTTTAACTATACACCTTTGTAAATATCAAGAGGACTTTTGGGGTGAAGGGTTAGGCTTGGGTTAAAGGTAAGTGGTTGGGTTAGTGGTTAGTAAAAGGGTGAAAGGCGTAAAAAACGTCAGTTTTCGTAAGACTTTTTATTTTTTTGTAACTTTTTTATTTTTATGAAGCAATTCTTCAAACAAATTTCTTTTTGATAAACTTGTTTGTTTATTTCTTTTGGCTTCATCATCATCATTTTTTTTATAAGGAAATCAGAAGAAAAACCGAGCTTTGCTACTAAAATAAAGGGTTTAAAACGAAAAACGGTTTTGGTGGGTAAAAGGGTGTTTGTTTTGGGTTAAGAAATGAAAAGGTTTAGGCTTAAAGAGGTTAACTAGGGGGATTTTGGGTAGGTGGTAAAAAAGAAAAATAATGGTGTAGAAATAAAAAGGGTTAGTCCTAATGCCTCCATCATTTACTTACTCGGGTTTAAGTTGGTAAGGACCGGGAATGTATCGTCGTGGCAAGTTCTAGAGTCGTAAGAACCAAGCGGCTATTCACACAAGAAACGAAAAAGGAGCATTTAGTTTAAAGATGTGTATTTGTATGCTCAATAAAAACTCAAAACTCACTTTTTGTGGGAATGGGTTTTTATGTGATCAAGTATATATAATCAAATTTTAACTAGATTTGTCATGCCGTTTCATAATTTTCTTATGTTGGTTCTTTTTATCACGACGCTATCGGTTGTAAATTTGTAAAAATATAAACTTTTTTTAGAACTTGAAATTCCCAAATTAAACCTAGACAAGTAAAAAAAATGAATTTTTTTTTTGAAAAATTTTTGGGGTGTTTCGCGTTTCCAATAGAGTTTTGTGTAAGGCTTGTAATTAGGACTTGCAAGATTCAAGGTTTTAGCATCCCCCCAAACTTAAATTACACATTGTCCTCAATGTGTTCCAAAAATAAGCTTTTAGGTTTATTGAATGTGTAAAAAGGTGTGAAAAAGCAAAAATTTATGTTACTAGGCGTCTGGACACGGCCCAGTGTCGAATGAACACGACCCTGTGGTCAGATTGCTAGTAACGATAACTTACAGAAGGTGGACACGGGGGTGTGTCGGATGGGCACGACCCCGTGTCTGGCGTTAATCTGCAAAATTTTGACAAACAACAGGTCTGGGGCAATGGGCACAGGGGCGTGTTGGCTGAACACGACCCCGTGTGGGCAAACTGCAAAGGTGAAAAACAGGTTTCTGGCTTCGGTTTTGCTGTCCCGGCTTTAGTAGCACTAATGTTTAGTACTCTAAGCCTCGTATGTACCTCTTTTATCAATAAACACTACACCAAACTATAACAAGTGTTTTGGTCAAAAATTACCGAAGCAATTAAGTGATCAAATTAGTTAAGTGAGGTAGTGTGCTAGAAATGAGTGTCAAAAAAATGTTAATCAAATTAATTGCAAAAACAGTTTCAGGATACGGCTCAGGATATAGAGCTGTATCCGTGATCAAACAATGAGCAAAAAAGTGAAGGTTGACACGTGATGTACGAGGAAAGCCCTTGATCAATCTGGATCGCCGGCACAAAACCTCGGGAGCTGACAATCGCAGCTGCCTTGTTCTTCTATTACTTCAAATGTAAGGATACAGTGCAGGATGTAATGCAGATCAACTAGGTGTTACAATGTAATTCAAGTACAAGTGTTTGTGTACAGTGTTTGCTAGAAGCTAGAGAGCTAAAGTGTGCGAAAGAGTGTGAGTGTAAAGTTGCGTGCCTTAATCTGATCCGCCCCATCTATTTATAGTAAAAGAAATGCAACAAACTATCCTATTAAACCGGGATCCGGCGGATATTCCCCACTTGAACGTTGTAGACCTAGTCTTTCGGGTCCAACGTCTCTCAAATAACTGATTTGCCCGAGTCTCTAGGAGAAGAAGTCCATCTGACTGTTAGTGACCCACAGCTTCTTACCTGCACGTGGATTATTTAGTTAACACCAGGATATCGCCCAGGATGTTACCAATATCCCGATCCAGTATCCTGATCACAAGCAAACAGTCAAAAGCAAGATATTAGTCAAGATATATACGCTCAGAAAATGGCCCATAACAATTGTCCCCAAATATCAATGTTGACATACCAATCCAACGGATATATTTTAAAAATTCTATCTCGTAAATCAAGGCAATTAAACCGAGACGACGGTCAAGATTACACCATAACATCCAACGCGCTTTTAACTCGATGGAGATTCACAAAACTCCTATATCTTCTCTCTTCTTGTTTGAAAAGCAGATATCTCTAATGGAGTCTCCAGGTAATTCCCTACTTCTTATTCATTTCCTGTCAATATCTTTTTCTTTACTTGCAATGGCTGCCAGAACTTATTCTCAAAACGACGAATCATCCGAGACCTTCATTCAGCAGAATCTGCTTAAGAATCCTGAGAAGGAGGTCTGTGCTTTTGATAACGCAGACATTGCGGCTTTGAGAGCTTCCGGTGCTTTCCCCGATGGCACGGTCTTTAGACCATTTGATCGGTCAATTCGATCGGACGTTTCTTCTACTGATTGGGTCTGCTTCCCGGCATACCCTTTCTCGCTAGGTCTTCGGTACCCTTTTCCCGAATTTATGATGCAATTCTTCCGGACTACCGGTATTTCCTTTGCCCAAACCATGCCCATGGTCTGGAGGGTATTAATCGTACTCAACGAAATTAAAAACCTTCACTGTCCCGACCATTGTATCGAAGATATGCCAATCACATACCGCCTCCGATCCCACGGTTCTAGCCGGTTTTTGCTTTTTTCAACTTCCAACAAACCCCTTATTCTTAAAGCCACTAAGAACGAAGACGGATGGCAACGCAAGTTCTTCTTCGTCAAACGAGACTCCATTGATGAGGGTGCTAGCCTTCCGGTGGAGTGGTTAACCACCGATAGGATCATGAATGTCCCCACGTACCTCTAGACTTTTATCTTTTGCTAATATCCTCTTATTTGATCCTTTTGCAGTGAATTTTAAGGAAGTAGCTCCCCCTACTGCGGAATCAGAAAAAAGAATCAAAATAGTTTACCAATTACCTGCAAGTGATAGGAGTTTTACCACACATATCCCGAGTTCCAGTCAATACTCATCATCCGAAATGTCTGGTAAGAATTACTTTTGAAATAACTAATTAGCGCAATATAATATAATGAAGGGTAATAAAGATGTAAAACTTTTCCCTTTATGCAGTACCAGCCAAGATCCCTGAAGTCTTTGACCTCGACGAGTTGGACAGTTATTCCGATCAGGTCCAGATCAAGAAGGAACCTAGTCCCAAGGCCACGGCCTTATCCAAGCCCAGCAATTCCAAGGCCATCGTCCTTCCCAAACCTTCGCCAGCTACCAAGCCTCGGAGTTCAAGCTCTCGTAAAAGGAAAGAGCCCGATTCCCCTATTATCTCTGATACATTCCCCTATGAGAACCACGGGTTCATCGAAGCAAGCGGGTTTATGACTTCGTTTCTCAACCAGGTTAGTATCCTTGAGCCATATAGCTTATACCACTTATAAGTATTTATCAAAACCAATACCTGTCCTCTTATTTTTGCAAGGCCTTGAACGTCTGGTTCATCTATATCAAGAATCCTGTGGGCTCAACAAGACGCTTGAATCCAAATTGAAGAAAGCTGAGGTTACCATCTCCGATCAGGGCATGATTGCAGCCCCAAATCTCGGCACTACGAGGAGAAGTTCAAGGCTATGACCCAAGAAAACTAGACCGCTCTCAACAAAGTTGCTTTCCAGGCCCAAGCCGATCTTGATGTTGCCCATGCTCAACATGAACGGGATATGGTCAGCTACCGGGAAAGCCTTAAGAGCTCCGTCGTCACTTCCCTCCTCCAGGCCAGGCTAAAGATGGCCCATGAAGCCAAAGCACTAGGCTTCGAATGCCCTTCTTGGGACGTCAATGCCTGGGAAACAAAGTTAAGGAGCCTCGTCGGCACTTCTACTAAACCTGCAGCTGAAGGATCTTCAAAAGCAGTCGAAAAACCAACTGGTGCTGAGAGGGATGCTGAGGCTGATCCCGAGACGGATGCTGCTGAAAATACCATGAACGAAGAAGGCACTGCCTCCTAAAACTTATTTTCTTTAAATTTAAGAGTTATGCTTATGTTCGAACAATTTTATTTCTGTATTAAAACAACTTGATAGACAAAGGTGGATGGGTCCTAGGTTTTAGGATGAAACCTTCGGTTATCAACTGTTATTGCATATTTCAAATAATTTCTTCTTTCAATTGGCTTGCTATTGCTCTTATATCCTGATCAATATACTCAGTGATATATTATGAAAACTTCAATCAATCTTAGACAAAACTTCTAAAGAATAAAAGATAGTCTATTTTCTAAAACCTGTTTTAGTAATACTTATTTGATCAGAGTTTTTATTTTCAATTCAAATATTTCAATCAAGTATTTCAAAGAAATATCCCGAAACGTATTCCAAAAACACATTTCGAAGACATATCCTAAAGATATATCCTTAATCAGAGTTAAACAATTCATGTAAGGTTCACAAAGGAAAGACCATACCAGGAATTGAGTGTAGCCCTAGTATTAAAATCCAACCCCTTTTGTGACTTCTCCTACTAAGATGTCCCCAGTTCAAGACACTTAGCCCAACTTCGATCTTCCGAACTTCACACAATTGCTTTAGAAGGAATGTCCCCTGTGCATGATGTCCTCGAACACTTAGAAAATTATTGAACATTAGTTCCAACTGTATAGACGATTCTTGTGTTACAGGGGTAAAAGCCAAAAATACACTGGAGATAAATCCTTAGTATCCTGGGGAAAATCCCAAATTTTCATGCGCTACAGGCGGGAGTGTATAAACTCCAAGACTTAGAAAGGTGAAAACCTTTAAACCTTAGAGAGTATGAAAATACTCTTTCATGAGAGAGGGTGATCAATCCTCATATACCTTTAGGATTCAGGATATAGCCAATAGTAACGAAATTGTCAGCCACTTTTACATGAACTGGTCCCGCCACCTTGAACTATTCCCGAATAACTTGCGCTCCAGGCGGGGTGTTTAAACCCAATTCGGAAGAAAGGTGAATACCTTTAAACCTGTGAAGGGATCAGGATCCCTTAGACATGAGAGAGGGGGCCAATCCTCTAATCTTTCGAAGTATCCTAAGTGTGTATCCTGGTGCTATATCCCGAAGCGTATTCTGCAAAACCACTGTAAGCTAAGGTGGGTGTTAGCCTGGCTAACACCCCTCCGATGCTTAAGTCAGTAATCGGTTTAAAATAGTAAATAATATCAAAGTTTAAAAAGAGTCAGAATCCATACCACCCTGAGTCAGAATTTGAATTCCATACTCACTTAAAATAGAGCTTTAGATGTATAGCATTCCAGGATCTCGGTAGCATATCCCCCTCCATATTCTTGAGTCTGTATGCTCCTTTTCCTGATTCTGATTCAACCTCATAGGGTCCTTCCCATTTCGGAGCCAACTTTCCATCGGCAGGATTAGTAGTATTCTGAAAAACCTTTCTTAATACCCAATCTCCAACTTGAAATCTCCTAGTCCTTATATTCTTGTTATATGCTTTAGATACCCTCTGTTGATATGCTGCCATCCTTAGCCTTGCTGCGTCTCTTGTCTCATCAATAGTATCCAGTTCCTGGCACAGGATTTCAGGATTTTGCTCAGGATCCCTGAGGTTGGATCTCGCTGTAGGTATCACCATTTCTGTTGGGATCACCGCTTCTGCTCCAAACACCAAAGAAAACGGGGTTTGGCCAGTTGCACTCTTCACCGTTGTCCTATCAGCCCACAAAACAAAGGGTAATTCTTCTGCCCATCTTCCTTTCTTAGCCCCCAGTCTCTTTTTTAAGTTGTTGACAATTATCTTGTTCGAGGATTCTGCTTGTCCATTTGCTTGAGGATGCACCGGAGTAGACGTGATCATTTTAGTTCCCCAACTCTTGCAAAAGTCAGTAGTCCTTTTACTTATAAATTGAGATCCATTGTCACAAATTATCTCAGCTGGTACTCCAAACCTAGTCAGGATATTCCTTTTTATGAAGGATACCACTTCTTGATCTCTAACCTGAACAAATGCTTCTACTTCAACCCACTTGGAGATATAATCCGTCATTGCCAACATGAAAACCTTTCCTCCTGGAGCCTTTGGAAGCTTTCCCACTATATCCATACCCCATTTCATGAACGGCCAAGGGGAAACAATAGGATACAGCGGTTCAGCAGGCTGATGTAATATGTTACTATGTCTTTGACATGTGTCACATCTTCGAGCATATTCTGTGGCATCTTTTCTCATCGTCGGCCAATAATATCATGTCCTTAATACTTTTGAGAATAACGACCTGCCCCCAGTATGATTACCACAATCCCCTTCGTGTATATCCTGAAGCACTTCTTTGGTTTCGGGATCCTCCAAGCACCTCAAATATGGTCCTGCAAGAGATTTCTTATACAAAATGTCATTTATAATAGTGAATCGTGATACCTTCATTCTAATGGCCTTAGGATTCTCATTCTTTGGGATGTGTCCTTCCTTGAGATATCTCATGATTGGTGCTGTCCAGGACTTAGGATCCTGCTCGCGATACTCATCATTAGGATCCTGAATACTTATTACTTCCTTATCCTGAGGATTCGTCACAGGATATGTAATACTGGTATTTGGATTCCTTTCGGTATCCTGACCGATGATCCCAGATTTGCCAAGGCATCAGCTTCAGCATTTTCCTCTCTTGGTACCTGTTCAAGTGTAAAAATATCGAAATATCTTGCTAATTTTTTGAGAATATCAAGGTACTCGACTAACTTCTCACCTTTAACTGCATAGGATCCATTAAAATGATTAGTGATTAATAAGGAGGCGACATATACTTGCAAATTCTTGATATTCATATTCTTAGCCAACTCTAACCCTGCAATTAAAGCCTCATACTCTGCTTCGTTATTAGTAGCAGGAAATTCACACCTAATAGCCTGGGGTAATATGTCCCCCTGTGGAAATTTTAGTAGTATACCTAGACCTACACCTCTTACATTAGATGCACCATCAGTATATAATATCCAGGATTCTAAGTTTTCTCCTAGCTGCTGTACTTCTAAGTCTACTTCATTTTGAATGTCACTACTGAAATCAGCCACAAAATCAGCTAAAGCCTGAGACTTTATGGCATTTATAGGCTCATATACTAGATCAAAAGCACTTAATTTCACTGACCATTTAGCCATCCTACCAGACATCTCGGGTTTCCTTAGCACATTTTTAACAGGATAGTTGGTTTTAACATGAATCCTATGTGTCTCAAAATAATGTCTAAGTTTCGTTGATGCCATAACTAGGGCTAATATTAATTTTTCTAGATGAGAATATCTAGTTTCAGCATCTAATAAACTTTTACTAACATAATAGACAGGATACTGCTGACCTTCATGATCCTTTACAAGGACGACACTTACTGCATTCCCTGATACTGCGAGATACATGGATAATGGTTCGCCATCCTCAGGCTTCATCAATAAGGGTGCGGTTGAAAGATACTGCTTCAAATCCTGCAGAGCTGCTTCATGCTTTGCTCCCCATTCAAACTTCTTATTCTTCTTGAGGATATCATAAAATTCCTTGCACTTCTCCGAGGATCTTGAAATAAATCTGTTCAACACTGCCACTCGGCCTATTAATCGTTGAACATCCTTCATATTTGAAGGTGATTTTATATCCAGAATAGCTTTGATCTGCTCCGGGCTTGCCTCTATCCCTCTTTTGGTCACCATATATCCTAGAAACTTTCCTGCCCCCACTCTGAAATGGCACTTAGCAGGATTTAGTTTCATGTTATCTTGATCCAGGATATCAAACGCTCCCTTAATATCCTAGAGGTGATCCTCAACCTTTTTAGATTTTACTACCATATCGTCGATATACACCTCCATGGTGTCCCCCAGTTTGTCTTTGAACATCATGTTTACCAACCTCTGGTATGTTGCACCTGCATTTTTCAAACCAAAGGGCATAGCAGTATAACAATAAATACCTGTGGGTGTCATGAAAGCAGTATCCTCCTGATCAGAGGGTTCCATTTGGATTTGTTGAAATCCTGAAGAGGCATCCATGAGGTCAACATCACGTGGCCGACGGTAGCATCTACCATTGAATCAATATGAGGTAGAGGAAACGGGTCTTTCGGACATGCTTTGTTTAAGTCTGTGTAGTCTACACAAACTCTCCATTTCCCATTTTTCTTTTGTACCACGACTACATTCGCAAGCCATTTAGGAAACTTCACTTATCTAATCATCTTGCGCCTCAGTAGTCTTTCAACTTCCTCTTGGATGATCACATTTCGCTCCGGAGCAAATTTCCTTCTCTTTTGTTGGACCGGCTTGAACGACCTGTCAATACCGAGCTTATGTGTTATAATATCCTTGGAAATACCTGTCATATCCTCATGCTTCCATGCGAATGTTGACATCCTGCATTTCAAAAAATTAGTCAATTGATTTTCAATATCCTGAGGGATATTGGTTCCTACGAGCACCGAGATATCCGGATTATCCTGATCCAAGATAACTTTCTTTACATCCTGCTCCGAAGCCTCCATGATATCCTGGGCCCGCATCTTTAATTGCTATGCTGCATTAGGCCTGGTTGAGGATTTCATTGAGGATGAGTAGCATTCTTTCGCCTCCTGCTGATCACTATCAACCTTGACAACCCCCCAAGGGGTAGGGATCTTGATGCACTGATGATAAGTCGATGGCACAGCCTTGATATCATGGATCCATGGCCCCGCCTAGTATAATGTTATAGTAGGATAGGGAGTCCATCACACAGAAACGTTGTATCGAGTTGAGCCCTTCAACATATACTGGTAACTTTATCTCCCCTACGGTATTCCAAGCATCCCCACTGAAGCCAACGAGCACGGTGGATTTCGAAGTAATGTCCATCGGAGATACATTCATCCCCTTTAATGTTTCCAGCTGAATTATGTTGACAGAGCTACCATTATCCACTAGTATCCCTGTCATCACTGTCGAAAGTGATCACTTTATCAGTCGTAAGGGTAGTCATCCTGGCTGGTTTGTCTCCCCTTTCAGTCTTAGCCTCCTTTGCATGTCTCTTGGCCACAGAATACGAAGTCCCACAAATGTCGGATCCTCCTGAAATAAAGTTAATTATTTTGGCATCTGCTGGGGGTGATGCTGCTCGTTCAGGATCCTTCTCAGGATCCTGGCCTTTATTCTTCTTTCTTCCCAGCAAATTCTTCAGATACCCCTTGCTCAATAGGTAGCTTATTTCTTTCCTTAGAGCAATGCAATCCTCGGTCACATGTCCGAAATCTTCATGGAAGGCACACCAATTGAATTTATCCTTCTAAGCAGCTTTTTGTTGATTCTTTCGAGGCCACCTAGCTTTGTCTCCTAAACCCTGCATAGCATACATTAACTCAGGTATGTTAATAGAAAAGCAGTATTCAGATAATTTAGGATATTCTTCAGGATCCTCGTCTTCAATAGCATTCACTTTCTTGTTGTCATTTCTGGCATATGGCTTAGAGCGATATGGTTTATACGAGGATTCTGATTTCCTGTTGGTTGATTCATAGGTTGAAGTAGAATTCATTCTCTCTTGCATCTGTTTGTCATCTTCCAAGCAAATATATCTCAAGGCCCTGTTACAAGCTTCGTCGAGATTCCTGCAGGGATTCATTACAAGATCCTGATAGAACTGAGAATCTTTTTGTAATCCCATCTTAAAAGCCTGCACAGCTGTCGCAACATCAAGGTGTGGGATATCCAAGGATTCCCAACTAAACTTGTTCACGTAATCCCTCAAGGATTCCTGAGGTCCTTGAGTTATCCTGTAAAGATCACTGGTTAGTTTCTCAAAACTCTGGCTGCAAGAAAACTGACTATTAAATAAATTAACCAAATGAGCAAATGAAGTAATTGAGTGAGGAGGAACATTTAACAGCCATTTTAAGGCTGATCCTGTCAGGGTAGATCCGAAACCCTTGCACAAGCATGCTTCCTTGAGCTCCGGAGGGATAGGGTTAATCTCCATTCTTTCCCTATACTGGGCAATATGCTCTTCAGGATCCGTAGTCCCATCATACAGCTTCATGTTGGGGGTTTGAAATCTCTTTGGGATTTCAACATCACAGATAAGATATGCAAAGCGGGATATCCTGTGGCTGTCTTGGGATACTTCTAGAATTGGCTGGACCACTCCAGGTACACTGGATATCATGTCCTTCAATTTCTGAAGCTCCCTAGTAAATGTTGACGTCATACCTGCATCCTGCAAAGACCCATTATTGTTCGTAGCAAGAGTATTATTATTTGACATGTTATCGGTCTGAGGATTCTGGCCATATCCTGAAGCATATCCTGAGCTCCTCACAGTTGACATCCTAACCGAGGAGGGTATCTCAGGAGTATGATTCTGAGAATGGCTTGGCACGATATTCCCCCGGTTATCTTCAGTGTAAGCTGCAGAACTGAAGTTCAAAGCTCTAGGCTACAAGGGAGTGACAGTTTCTTCAGCAAGTCTACTTGGGCCGGATTTCAAGAGTTGTATCTCTCTCATCAGCATCCGATTAGTTTCCTGCTGCTGCCTCATCTGTTCCTGTACACTACCAAACAAATTCAGAATTTCATCATTAGAAGCCAAAACAGGACCAGATCCCTGGGTACTGGGAGCGGGGATAACATCCCGAGCCACATGACTTTCAGTTATGTGTGAAGAAGTTTGCATTCGTGGAGGGGGAGGTGGAAGCACCGAACCAATTGTTGTAGAGGTTGTAGCAGACATGGTGGAAGAGCTCATGTTTGATCTCGAGGTCATTGAAAAGAATGTAGCAAAAAGTTTTGACAATAGAAAACCGAGTAATGATTTTACTAAAGTTTTTAGCAAAAATAGCACCACTTGCCCCACGGTGGGCGCCAAATTTGTTTGGTCAAAAATTACCGAAGCAATTAAGTGATCAAATTAGTTAAGTGAGGTAGTGTGCTAGAAATGAGTGTCGAAAAAATGTTAATCAAATTAACTGCAAAAACAGTTTCAGGATACGACTCAGGATATAGAGTTGTATCCGTGATCAAACAATGAGCAAAAAAGTAAAGGTTGACACGTGATGTACGAGGAAAGCCCTTGATCAATCTAGATCGCCGGCACAAAACCTCGGGAGCTGACAATCGCAACTGCCTTGTTCTTCTATTACTTCAAATGTCAGGATACAGTGCAGGATGTAATGTGGATCAACTAGGTGTTACAATGTAATTCGAGTACAAGTGTTTGTGTACAGTGTTTGCTAGAAGCTAGAGAGCTAAAGTGTGCGAAAGAGTGTGAGTGTAAAGTTGCGTGCCTTAATCTGATCCGCCCCATCTATTTATAGTAAAAGAAATGCAACAAACTATCCTTTTAAACCGGGATCCGGCGGATATTCCGCACTTGAACGTTGTAGACCTGGTCTTTCGGGTCCAACGTCTCTCAAGTAACTGATTTGCCCGAGTCTCTAGGAGAAGAAGTCCATCTGACCGTTAGTGACCCACAGCTTCTTACCTGCACGTGGATTATTTAGTTAACACCAGGATATCGCCCAGGATGTTACCAATATCCCGATCCAGTATCCTGATCACAAGTAAACAGTCAAAAGCAAGATATTAGTCAAGATATATGTTTTGGTCAAAAATCACACAAGGATAATGCAACCAAACTCTCTGTTAACGGGGAATGATGCTTGTAATGATGAATAAAGAAAAGGATCACTTATATGTAAACTGCACAAGTGACACAAGGATTTATACGAGGAAAAAGCCCTTGATCAATGAATGATCTCCGGCATAAAAAACCTCGGGTGATGGAAACTACCGATCACCAAACTTCAATATAATAAACAATGTTTACAACTTCGGATGATAACGAGCTAGGTACAAGGATCACTATGGTGTAGTATGCTAGAGCGTGTAAGAAATGTGTTGTGTTTTTCGAATGCTCGAGAGTGCCCTTTTGTAAAAGTATGTGTGGTTGAATTTAGGTAAGTCACCTAACTACTAGCTCGTTACCCCTTTAGAAACAGAAGTAAATTTAGCCTAACTAATTGCCCGTGATTTGTGCTAAGTTTCCATATTCTCCACAACATCTATTTTTGGTTATGCATGTGCGAAATTAGCGTGAAAGATTCCTTAATAACGCTGCCAAGACCAGGTCCAACTCGTAATTCCTGTAAAACAACATTAAATTCAAAGAGAACAATCGTTAGTATGAGGATCCTTAGGATGATCCATTATCC
The DNA here is from genome assembly GCF_002127325.2 of Helianthus annuus. NCBI lineage: Eukaryota > Viridiplantae > Streptophyta > Magnoliopsida > Asterales > Asteraceae > Helianthus > Helianthus annuus. The sequence goes on along the minus strand of NC_035440.2, from coordinate 105,116,183 downwards.
TGATCCTGAAGTTCTTCTGAGGATCACCATCTGCCACAGAAACAAGGATCATTATTAGGATACTAGGTAAGGATCACAGGTCATTAAAAATCCTGCCCTAACAATTGCCCCCAAAATATAAGGAGTAATTATATAATATTTGTTAGGGCTGGATTTTTACAATACATGATCCTCGCGTGTGATCCTAACCAGTGATCCTTGTTTCTTTGGCAGATAGTGATCCTCAGCAGAGTTCCAGGATCAGGATCACGGACCATCATAGGATCCTCATGCTAACAGTTGCTTTCGTTGAATTTAATGTTGTTTTGCAGGACATCTAGCAGGATCCGCTCTTAAGCATCACAATTAAAGGACACGTCTTTACAATTATAGCATGTGCTTAATCGGAGATGGACGTTGTGAAGGATATGGAAACTTGGCATGATTTAAGGGCGATAATTTAGGCTAGATTTACTTTTATTTCTAAAGGGGTAATGAGCTGATTATTAGTCTTTTTACCTAAAATAGGTCACCTACACTTGTATATATAACACTCTTCCTCATTCGGAAGAACACACAACACAATTCTCACACGCTTAGACACTCGAAACTATAGTGATCCTTGTACTCAGCTCATTATCATCCGAAGTTGTAACTTTTTTTCTTATATTAAAGTTTGGTGATCGGTAGTTGCCATCACCCGAGGTTTTTTATGCCGGAGATCATACATTGATCAAGGGCTTTTTCCTCGTATAAATCATTGTGTCTTTGCGTATTTTATACTGAAGTGATCCTTTACTTTTTCAATAAACCAAGCATCATACCCCGTTTACATAAAGTTTGGTTGCATTATCCTTGTGTGATTTTTGACCAAAACAGTTTGGCGCCCACCGTGGGGCAATTGGTGCTTCATTCATAAGAAAACTTTCTGTTCGAAATCATTTCAAAGAACTACATGGCTTCATCATTGAAAAACATGTCCACGGCGATGTCTGCGGTCACCTCGTCTCAGAACACTCTGCCTCCTCCACCGGCAGGATCCCAGAAGAATGCTGAGAAGAGACAAACTCCTACTAACTCTAAACCTCCATCTTCTTCTGCTATGAATTCTTATATTCCCAGTACTAGTGATGTATTTACTTTGATTTTGCAGATGAAGGATCGTATGCAGCGGCAGGATGAAACTAATGAAAGGATCCTCAGGGAAATTGGAGATCTCAAAAGACAAAGGAGAACGGCAGAGGATCATTCCCCACTGATGCCCAAATCCTTGAGCTTTGATACTCCAATGATCACTTCTCAGCCATCGGAAATTCCAGACGTGCAAATTATGGGAGAATCAAGAGGATTGCACCTCGGATCAACAGCAATGACTCAGACATCAGGCTCACACTTTCAGCCGGCAGGATCCTATCCCCAGCATATGGGATTCTTCATGAAATCAGGAGCCTATCCGGGAGCGCAGCAGTTTCAAGGATCCTACTTTGTTCCAGGATCATCCCAGGTTCAAGGATCCTCCTTCGTTCCAGGATCATCCCAGATACCAGGATCCTCCCAGATGCCAGGATCCCTAAAAAGTTTGCAAACAGCAAGTCTAGATGTCCATCAAGGGGACTTCATTCCAATGCAGACCATTGCTTCCACTGGTCCCTCCGTTATTCCAGAATCCCAGCAATATGGATTCACTAACTTGAACCCAATGGGAGGTAACACTTTAAATAATTATCTTACCACTAACCATGGGTTCATGCAGGATACAGGTATCAATCATGCTATGGCCAGGGAGTTGCAGAAGCTAAAAGATATGATCTCAAGTGTTCCAGGGGTAGTCAAGCCTATCCCAGAGATTGCAGATGGAAGCCATAAGGTATCTCGCTTTGCACCACCAATTTGTGATGCAGAGGTACCCAAAAGGTTCCATATCCCTACTATGAAGCTGTATGACGGTACAACGGATCCTAAGGAGCACATAGCACAATACAGGGAAAGGATGGAGATCAATCCAATCCCGAAAAAGCTAAAGGAAGCATGCCTATGTAAAGGATTTGGATCCACTCTTACTGGATCAGCTCTTAAATGGCTGCTAAGTCTTCCCCCTTACTCTATTACTTCATTTGCTAATTTAGTTAATTTATTCAATAACCAATTCTCTTGTAGTAGAAAATTTGAAAGATTAACTAGTGATTTGTACAGGATAACTCAAAATCATAATGAATCATTAAGGGATTATATAACTAAATTTAGTAAAGAATCCTTGGACATTCCCAATTTGGATATGGCTACGGCTGTTGAAGCCTTCAAAATGGGACTGCTTAAGGATTCATTGTTCTATGATGATCTTGTTATGACACCATGCAGGAATCTAGATGAAGTAAGAACTCGGGCACTCAGGTTCATCCGGCTAGAGGATGACAAGAGGATCCAGGAGAGACAAGTAGGATCCTCAAAACAGGAGAAGCAAGGATCCTCCTTCAAGAGCAATAAGTTCAAATCCTACCATAGAAACGACAACCAGAATGTGCATGCTGTTGACCGAGAAGAGGATGATGAAGATTATCCTCCAATCTCAGAATATTGTTTTTCCGTTGATAATCATGAGCTAATCCTTGCAATGCAGAATCTAGGAGAAAAAGCTAGGTGGCCCAGGAAGAATGATAAACCATCCGGGACTAAAGACAAGTCAAAATGGTGTGCGTACCATGAGGATTTCGGGCATCTAACTGAAGAATGCATAGCTTTAAGAAAAGAGATTGGATATCTGTTAAGCAAGGGGCACCTAAAAGAATTGTTGGGAAGAAAAAAGCAAAAGACTCAGGATCCTGAAAGGATCCCTGAAAAGGCTCCAGCACCTCCGGCAAATGCACAAGTGATCAACTTTAATTCTGGAGGATCAGACATCTGTGGTACATCCTTCTCGGCGGCCAAAAGGCATGCAAAGGAGTCAAAAATGGATAATGGAGAAAGACCTATTAGAACATCAAGTATCTCAGAAGGGAAGATGATAACGTTTGATGAGGATGATCGCATTAACATTCAGGATCCTCATCATGATAGTTTAGTTATTACTCTCTTTATCTCTAATCATTTTGTCCGCAGGATCCTTATCGATGGAGGAAGCTCAGTGAACATTATCCAGCTTGATGTTCTGAAGAAAATGGGTATTCCAGAATCAGACATCACACCAAGATCCTCCGTGCTTGTAGGATTCAGTGGAGAAACGAAGAAAACTCTGGGGGACATCAAACTCCCAATCTACGTGGAAGGATTACATAATTATCAAAAATTTTGTGTTATTGACTGTTTATCTTGTTGCAATGTTATCCTTGGCAGGCCCTGGATACATGATATGAAAGCAGTCCCATCCACCTATCATCAATGTGTGAAACTCCCTAGCCCATGGGGGATAATCAAGATCGACAGTGATCAGCAGGAGGCTACGGATTGTTATACATCATCCATGAAGCCAACCTCGAAGCCAAGGGAGCAATAGCAATTACAGTATCCTCCGAGGAATGTCTTGGAGGCAAGGGAACAAGATGTGGATGAAATCCTCTTGGATCCTAATGATCCTGAATCAAAAATCTATATCGGATCAGGGATCCTTGGCCAGATGAAAGAAGACATGATATCCTTCCTCAAAAGAAGAAAGTCTACCTTTGCATGGAAGCACGAAGATATGACAGGTATATCTAAGGATATCATAACTCATAAACTTGGCATTGACAGGTCTATCAAACCAATCCATCAAAAGAGGAGGAAGTTTGCACCAGAAAGGAATGCCATTATCCAAGAAGAAGTAGAGAGACTACTTCGAGCAGGTATGATCAGAGAGGTAAAATATCCAAAATGGTTAGCCAATGTGGTCGTTGTCCAAAAGAAAAACGGAAAGTGGAGGGTATGTGTCGATTTCACTGATCTGAATAAGGCATGTCCCAAGGATCCTTTCCCGCTACCCCACATTGACTCCATGGTGGATGCAACAGCGGGGCATGAACTATTGACCTTTATGGATGCATCATCTGGATTCCAACAAATTCAGATGGAACCATCCGACCAAGAGGATACAACCTTTATGACCCCAACAGGCTTGTATTGTTATATTGCCATGCCTTTTGGATTAAGAAATGCAGGTGCAACATATCAAAGGCTGGTGAATATGATGTTCAAAGATCAAATTGGACAAACTATGGAAGTATACATAGATGATATGGTAGTTAAATCAAAGAAAGCTGAGGATCACCTAAGGGATTTGGAAAGAGCATTTGATATCCTTGATAAATATAACATGAAGCTTAATCCTTCAAAATGCCACTTTGGTGTTAAGGCAGGAAAATTCCTAGGATATATGGTAACTCAGAGAGGCATTGAAGCAAGTCCGGAGCAAATTAAAGCACTAGTGAACATCAAGTCCCCTGCCAATGCTAAGGATGTGCAAAGGCTAACAGGCAGGATAGCAGCTCTGAACAGGTTCATATCAAAATTCTCAGAAAAATGTAAAGAATTTTACGATATCCTAAGGAAGAACAAGAAGTTTGAATGGACTGAGAAACACGAGAATGCTTTACAAGCCCTTAAAGAATATATGTCCTCAGCACCAGCATTAACAAAGCCCGAAAAAGGAGATGTGTTATCCTTATATTTGGCGGTATCCTCAACCGCTGTAAGTGCTGTCCTTGTTAAGGATCATGAAGGTACACAATATCCTATCTACTATGTAAGTAAGAGTTTACTTGATGCCGAATCCAGGTACTCACACCTCGAAAAACTTATTCTTGCATTAATCATGGCATCAACTAAGTTAAGGCATTATTTTGAAACCCATACTATTGTTGTTAGAACTAATTTTCCAATCAAGAATGTCCTCAGGAAACCAGAGATGTCCGGAAGAATGGGTAAGTGGGCAGTAAAGCTTAGTGCCCATGATATAAGATATGAGCCAAGAACAGCCATTAAATCCCAAGCACTAGCTGACTTTGTGGCTGATTTCAGTAGTGATCTACAAAAAGAAGCAGAATTGGAGGTCCAGCAGCTGGATGAGACCAAGGATCCTTGGATACTACACACTGATGGATCCTCAAATGTCAAGGGCACAGGGCTCGGGATACTACTAAAATCGCCACAGGGGGACATAATACCCCACTCCATAGCCTGTGAGTTCCAAGCAACTAACAATGAGGCTGAATATGAAGCCTTAATTGCTGGCTTGCAAATTGCTAAGGATATGGGGGTGAAATATCTTAAAGTATATGTAGACTCATTATTGATCACCAATCACTTTAATGGATCCTATGCTGTTAAAGGTGAAAAACTAACCAAATATTTAGAGATAGTCAAAGAATTGGCACTCTCTTTTGTTTCTTTCAGCTTAACACAGGTACCAAGGGAGGATAACACGGAAGCTGATGCATTGGCCAACTTAGGATCATCCTTAAAGATTCCAGAAGATATAAGTATCCCTATCATCCATATCCTGGCTCCTGCTATTGAAAATCAAGTGGCCATGGAAATAGAAGAGGATACTGCAGTAATCCCTAGTGAAGAAGCTCAATCTTATGCAGGATCATGGATCTCACCAATCATGAGATACTTGCAATACGGGGAGATTCCGATGGGAGAAAATCCTAGAGCTTTCAGGATTAAGGTATCTCAATTTACAATCTTAAATAGTGTGCTATATAAACGATCTCTTGCAGGACCATATTTAAGATGTATTGAGGATCCTGAAATTGAAGAAGTGTTGAGAGACTTCCGTGAAGGAGATTGTGGAAACCACACTCGGGGCAGGGCATTGTTCTCAAGGATCCTTAGAACAGGATACTACTGGCCAACCATGAAAAGGGATGCTGTAGAATATGCTAGGAAATGTGATCCTTGTCAAAGACACAACAATATCCTTCATCAACCAGCTGAATTGCTACACCCCATACCATCCTCTTGGCCATTCATGAGATGGGGGATGGATATAGTTGGCAAGCTCCCTAAAGCACCTGGTGGAAAAAGTATTTATGCTTGCCATGACTGACTACTTCTCTAAGTGGATAGAAGCTGAAGCTTTTGCTCAAGTCAGAGAAAAAGAAGTTATATCCTTTATCAAAAGGAACATTATAACTAGATTTGGCATTCCCTCTGAAATTGTATGTGATAATGGTTCCCAATTCATTGGAAGCAGAACCACTAACTTTTGTGACAGTTGGGGAATTAAGATGATAACTTCAACACCAGTTCATCCACAAGCCAATGGCCAAGCAGAATCATCCAACAAGATCATCATCAACAATCTGAAGAAGAAGCTAGGATCCAAGAAGGGAAAATGGGCAGAGGAGTTACCTTATGTGCTATGGGCTGATAGAACAACTCCCAAGAATGCCACTGGTCAAACACCTTTTTCTTTAGTATTTGGGGCAGAAGCAGTGATCCCAACAGAGATGGTGATCCCAACTGCTAGAACAAGTGCTCGTGATCCTGAAGAGAATGCTACAATCCTGGCTCAGGATTTGGATACTATTGAGGAAATCAGGGATCTGGCTAGGATAAGGATGGCAAGCTACCAACAGAGAGTGGCTGGTGCTTACAACAAAAATGTTAGGATAAGGAAGTTCCAAGTCGGAGATATGGTGTTGAGAAAAACATTCCAAAACACTATTAATCCTGCTGACGGGAAGTTAGCACCAAAGTGGGAAGGCCCTTACTTGATTGAGGCTGAAGCAGAAAAGGGGGCATACAGATTGCTAACCATGGAAGGAAACTTGTTACCAAGAGCCTGGAATGTTGTTCACTTAAAGAGATACTTTATGTGAACGTGATCCTTCAAGCATGTGACCCTTACATTGAAGTATCCTCAAAGGATCCCGGTGATGTCAGTGATCCTTACTCTGGTAATGTCCTTATCTTAAAACTATTACATTTCCTTACTTTTTACCAAAGGATAAGGATCCTGTATCCTTCATCCTCTTCTCACGAACCATTTGAGTTATGATAGTCCAGGTATCTACAGCATATCGTCAAAGATCTTCAAAAGCACCACAGATCCTTGGGTTCAACCCCAGTTATCCTTGGGATTATCCCCAGTTTCCGCCAGCAGCGCACGATGATCCTGATATAGTTCACGTCTTTGGGACCAGTACCCACTTCCGGGGCTGACAACCTCATCGTACTGGCTATACCCAGGATCCTCCGTATAATGGTAGACGTACCATACATCCGTTCCTAAGGTTTCTAACGTTTTCACGTTAGCTAAGGTTTTGACATTTTCATGTCACTAAGTTTGGATAGTCGCCAGTAAGGGCCATACTCCAGTTTACATACGATCCTTTGGGCTTGTCCCCAGTTATCCTTTGGGCTTGTCCCCAGTGATCCTTTGGGATCATCCCCAGTTATCCTTTGGGCATGTCCCCAGCTACTAACTTATCTTTTACATTGGCTTAGTCCCAAGTTATGTTTCATTTTTCAGGTTTTTAAAGTTAAACACATAAGGATCCTTAATCCTTATTATCCATTAAAATTTCATCTACGGTTATCTTGATTAAAGGTTTGGATCCTAACTTGGATCCTCAGGTATGATCCTTGACTATTTTGATTATACTAAACAACCCTTACACTTTGACAACTAAACCTATGATCCTTGAAATTGATTGCTTTAGAAATTTTCAGTGTCAGGATATTTGATCTAGGATCATATCCTAAAATTATTAAACATGGTTTGCTCAACTCTTGTTACTCTAACAAATATATTTCTAAAACAACTGGAAAATAAAGAGGATAAATAAAGGATAACAACACGAGATAAGCGACAAAAGTTTAAAGGATTAACCCTTCAAAAGTTGTCAAAATTGCCAACCCACATTTCTACCAGCAAAACGTGGCCCGTCCACATGGGTTGGCAAAGGGTGTCCATTGTCTATGCGGTCTCAGCAGGTGCAGGAAATTAAAGGCGGCAGGATCACAAAGGCTTCATCCCCCAAAACAGAGGATCCCTCCACCATTTGCGATCCTACCTATTGTTCAAAGGATCCAGGATCCTTAGCCCTAAAAACTATTGTTCAAGTTACAGACCATAAATTGTTTCAAACATCACAACCACAAAAAAACCACTACCATACTTAAAAAATTAGGCTCCGGCCTAGTCACAAATATCCATCATCGCCCAATCCAGCAGCTCAAACCTTCACTGCTCCATCACCACCAGCTTCTCCACCCTGATCCATGCCAGCATCACCACCTTCAAGCATAGGGATATCCTCAGCTTCATCATCGTCCTCCAATTCCGCCAGCCTTGCCTTCCAGCCTTCCACATCCCATGTGCCTTTGTCAAAGGAAGGATCCTGAGCCTCCGCAGCCATCTGCAGCTGGATTTTGTACATGGTTATTGCAGCAGAGACCTTAGCATCCTGGGTGATGTCACGCTTCTCGTAGTCAAAGCTGATCAGTGCTTTGACAGCTTTATCCTTGGTAGCCCGGAGCTCCTTCTCAAGATCAGCTATCTTGAGATCCTTCAGCACACCCATCTGCTGAAGGTCGGCAATCTGGCGGTCTTGATCTTCAACGTGATTAACATAAGTCTCTATTTCGGTAAATCTCTGCAAGAAAAACATGATATGACGTCAGACACAGGTGATCCTCAAAACCATCAGGATAACCAACAGGGGCAATGATCCTTACCTCATTGACATAGTCGAGAAACTGTTGGCGGAGCAGAGGAAATCCTTGAAGATCCTCCGGAGCCTTCCTCTTCTTTCCCTTACCCCTAATGGGTAATTTAGGGGCTGAAGCAGAGGGACTGGCAGCAGGAGTCTTCTTCCTCGAAGACTTGACGTTGGCAAGATCATCAATCCCAAACAAGGAGGCAGACTTGGCGGACTTAGCAGATTTCCCAGCACCTACAAAACATGATAAGTCTCTTAACTAATTTAATATTTTTGCATAGAACTTACTTTTTGGTAAGGATACTTACTTGACATTGTGGCAGATGCGGAGGATACTTCTTGTGAATCTTGGATGGTGACTTGAAAACTTCTGGTCTCAGGATCAAGCTTCTTGAAAGCTAAAACTCTCTCTCTTGCAGCAGGAGTTAACTTGAGATGAGTAACGGATATAGCTGAAAAAACACAAAAGACAAAAAAGACATTAGTGATCCTCATCATAAGAGACAAGTCTGATGGTGATCCTTCCAGGATCCTCTATCCTACCATGAGTAGCCCACTCCTTGGGTAGATCCTCCCCGTTAGGGATGGTATCTCTCCTAACAAAGAAGAATCGTCGCTTCCAGTTGGTATCATTTTTTGTGACCTTAAAAACAGGATGATCCTCTCCAGCTTTCCATTTCAACAAGTATCGACAGGAACCAAATGTGGTAAGATCATATAACTCAGCCAGCTCCGGCATCCCTAAGTCAATCCCCTCCTGCTCGATGATCCTCTCAAGGGTACACAGAACCCTCCAGATCATCGGCATGGCTTGGATACAGGACATGCGGGTCAGAGAAAAGAAGGATTGGGTGAAGGCTGGAAAAGGATATGAATATCCTATGGTAAACGGAGTTGTAGGAAAGGCCACCCAGGCGTCGGAAACGAAATCACTCAGAGCGGTGGGAGTAAAAGACTTGAAGACGGTATCCGCCGGAAAACAGTGACGAATCCTATCAACATGAGCATCAGTAAAGCAGCACCTCTCCGTAAGAGAGTCTTTGACGATCCCTTGGCTTTTCAAGGGACTGATCTTCTTGTGATCCTTGTGAGGGGAATTTCGGAGCAACATACTCTTGGCAGGATAAAAGCAGAAAAACAGAGCAAGAGAGGGAAGAAAGAGAAGAGAATACCTGATTGATCTTCGGTAGAGATTATAAAGGGAGAATATCTTGAATTTAAATGAAGATTGGTCCTAACCCTATCTCCCATTTATAATCATGATTTGCAGGGATGTCACTTCAGTGACGTAATGATCGCAACGGCTAGTCCGGTTATAACGGCTAGTTATCCGTGTTGTCCGTTGAAGATAAGATCAGAACAAAATATAACTCATTTATTTACAAAATCACTCCTTATATTTTGGGGGCAATTGTTAGGGCTGGATTTTTACAATACATGATCCTCGCGTGTGATCCTAACCAGTGATCCTTGTTTCTTTGGCAGATAGTGATCCTCAGCAGAGTTCTAGGATCAGGATCACGGACCATCATAGGATCCTCATGCTAACAGTTGCTTTCGTTGAATTTAATGTTGTTTTGCAGGACATCTAGCAGGATCCGCTCTTAAGCATCACAATTAAAGGACACGTCTTTACAATTATAGCATGTGCTTAATCGGAGATGGACGTTGTGAAGGATATGGAAACTTGGCATGATTTAAGGGCGATAATTTAGGCTAGATTTACTTTTATTTCTAAAGGGGTAATGAGCTGATTATTAGTCTTTTTACCTAAAATAGGTCACCTACACTTGTATATATAACACTCTTCCTCATTCGGAAGAACACACAACACAATTCTCACACGCTTAGACACTCGAAACTATAGTGATCCTTGTACTCAGCTCATTATCATCCGAAGTTGTAACTATTTTTCTTATATTAAAGTTTGGTGATCGGTAGTTGCCATCACCCGAGGTTTTTTATGCCGGAGATCATACATTGATCAAGGGCTTTTTCCTCGTATAAATCATTGTGTCTTTGCATATTTTATACTGAAGTGATCCTTTACTTTTTCAATAAACCAAGCATCATACCCCGTTTACATAAAGTTTGGTTGCATTATCCTTGTGTGATTTTTGACCAAAACAATATTAACGAGTTATATTTTGCTGATCTTATCTGTAACTAATTCAACGGATATATAGCCGTTGTGAATGAACTATCCGTTGCAATCCTGACGTCATGGAGGTGACAGCCCTGCACAAATCATGATTATAAATAGAGATAGGGATAGGATCGTTTGCATTTAAAATCAAGAACCTCTCCCTTTATAACCGCAACCAGAGGATTGAACAGGTATTCCCCTTCATCTTCTCTCTTGCTTGCTCTGTTTTTCTTCTTGTATCTATTTCGTTCAAAAAATGTTGCTCCGGAATTCTCCTGCCAAGGATCTTCAGAAGGAAAGCCCCTTCAAGGGCCAAGGGATCATCACAGACTCTGCTAAAGAACGCTGCATCTTCACTGATCCCTAAATCGACAGGATTCGGTGCTGTTTTCCTGCAAATACTGTGTTCAAAGCCTATGATCCTTCTGCCCTGAGCGATCATACCTCCGATTCATGGGTTGCCTTTCCTGTGACCCCGTTTGCCATAGGTTACACGTATCCCTTTCCAGCCTTCACCCAGGCCTTGTTCTCTTTGACCGGCATATCCTATATCCAGGCTATGCCGATGATCTGGAGGGTTTTGTATACCCTTGAGAGGATCATCGAGCAAGAGGGGATAGACTTAGGTATGGCCGAGTTAGGTGAGCTGTACGATCTGACCACCTTTGGTTCCCATCGTTATCTGTTCAAACGTAGACCTGGGGAGGAGCATCCGATCTTCAAGGCTACCAAGAATGACACCAACTGGAAGCGGCGATTCTTTTTTGTAAGGAGAGATACCATCCCTGATGGGAAGGATTTGCCCAAGAAGTGGGCTACCCATGGTAGGATAGAGGATCCTGGGAAGGATCACCGTAGAACTTATCCTTTAGTATAAGGATCACTGATGTTCTGTTGTTTTCTTGTTGTGCAGCTATCTCCGTTTCACATCTTAAGTTGACTCCTGCTGCAAAAGAGAGACTCTTAGCCTTTAAGAAGCTTGATCCTGAAATAAGAACTTTCAAGATCACCACCCAGGATTCTCAGGAAGTATCCTCTACTTCTGTCACAATGTCAAGTAAGTATCCTTATTTAAGGAGTATTTATATAATGAGAGTCAAATAAAATTAAGATACTTATCTTGTTTTGGTTGTGCAGGCGCTGGAAAATCCACCAAATCTTCCTCAAAGTTCGGCATCACTGATCTTACTAACGTCAAATCCTCTAAGAAGAGGACTCCTGCTGCTAGCCCAACTGCTTCGGCCCCTAAAGCACCTATCAGGGGAAAGGGAGGCAAGAAGAGAAAGGCCTCTGAAGCTGAGGATTTGCAAGGTCTGCCCCTGCTCCGCCAACAGTGTCTGGATTACATCAACGAGGTAAGGATCACTATCCCTGCTTGTGTATCCTAAGGATCACTTGGCTTCTGACATCATTCCTTGTCTTCCTTGTAGAAATTTGCTGAGATAGAGACATATGTTGGCCATGTTGAGGATCAGGATCGCCAGATTGCCGACCTTCAACAGGTTGGGGTGTTGAAGGATCTCAAGATAGCCGATCTTCAGAAGGAGCTCCAGGCCACCAAGAATGATGCTGCCAAGATGCTGATCAACTTTGACTATGAGAAGCACGAGATCACCCAGGATGCCAAGGTCTCTGCCGCAATAGCTATGTACAAGATCCAGCTGCAAATGGCCATGGAAGCTCAGGATCCTGCTTTTGATAAGAGCACCTGGGATGTCGAAGGTTGGAAGGCTAGGCTGGCTGAACTGGAGGATGATGAAGAGGATGAGGAGATCCCGATGCTTGAGGGTGGAGGCACTGGCAAGGACCAAGGTGGTGAGGCAAGCGGAGCTGGTGGTGATGGTGCAGCGAAGGATTGAGCTGCAGGATTGGGCGATGATGGAAATTTCGAGACTTAGCCGGAGCCCAATTTTTTTTTGTTTGGTGGTTGTTTGTTTGGATAGTTTGATGGTTTGTACTTTGAACAATAGTTTTTAGGGTAAGGATCCATGATCCTTTGAACAATAGGTAGGATAATAGGTGGTGGAGGGATCCTCTGTTTGGGGGATGAAGCCACTTGTTATTCTGCCGACCTTTATTTCCTGCACTGCTATGACCGCATGAACAATGGACACCCTTTGCCAACCCATGTGGACGGGCCACGTTTTGCTGGTAGAAACGTGGGTTGGCAATTTTGACAACTTTAAAGGGTTAAATATTTTGTGAATAAATAAAACTTTTAACTTTTGACTTATCCTGTGATGTTATCCTTGTATATCCTTTAAACTTTCAACTGTTTTGATTTATACTTGTCTGAGTAAGAAAAGTTAAGCAAATTATGTTTAAGAAATTTAGGATATGATCCAGGATCAAATATCCTATAGTCGAAAACTTCCAAAAAGTAGTTTATTTTAAGGATCATAGGTTCAGTTGTCAAAGTATAAGGGTTATTCAAATGAATAATGAATGAAATCAAAAATAGTTAAGGATCATACCTGAGAATCCAAGTTAGGATCCTTACCTTTAATACTGTAACCAGGGTAAACATAAGAAAAACCTTAGTAGATAACAAGGATTGAGGATCCTTAGTTGTTTAACTTCGAAATCCTGAAAATAGAATATAACTTGGAACTGAGCCAATATAAAAGACTAGTAACTGGGGACAAGCCCAACAATTCAAAGGATAACTGGGGACAAGCCCAAAGGATAACTGGGGACAAGACAAAAGGATAACTGGGGACAAGCCCAAGGATAACTGGGGACAAGCCCAAAGGATAACTGGGGACAAGCCCAAGGATCATAGGTGAACTGGAGTATGGCCCTTACTGGCGACTATCCAAACTTAGTGACATGACAATGCCAAAACCTTAGCTAACGTGAAAACGTTAGAAACCTTAGGAACGGATGTATGGTACGTCTACCATTATACGTAGGATCCTAGGTATAGCCAGTACGATGGAATTATCAGCCCCTAAAGCGAGTACTGGTCCCCAAGACTTGAACTATGTGATAACCCGAACTTTCGAAGTCAGTGTCGTTTAAAAACCATGTGATCCAAATCTCTCGTATCCATTCCTTGTTCTTGTGATTGAACGTTTTGGTGTTAAGTATAGAACTTGTTTGCTTTGTATATGGGCCAAATGTACTTGGGCTACATGCACTTGAACTAATTACACCACATTCATGTATAACAAACACACATGCTTGGGCCGAGTATTAATTTGTTTACAGTTGGGCCGAAACCTGATCATGTGTATTCAGCAGCCCATTTACGTGGGCTTAAGCCTGTTAGCTAGGCCAAATAAGTGAACCGCCCTATCTATCATCTATGTATACGTATTATATTAAACAAACTCTACTTGATCTCCTCCATATCTTGCGTACGACAGAAGAAGACCCCCCCCCCTCTCAAGAATACGCACGGCAGTAGACTCCTTCCCCGTGTTGTCGAAGTGTTCTTCTCTTGGAGATCGCCCTTAGTATCTTACGAGTATCAACATCTTGGTTAGTCAGTTATGCTTGTTTCATGGTATTCATTCATATGTTAATAAACATATAGTTATTGTATGTAAATGTGATCGAAGATTAGGGTAACGATGTTTATAATTGAGTGTTATTCCATGATTGATGTCTGTTAGTAGGGTACGATTAATGTTGCTTAATTGCTTCCGCTTATGTATGATGTATGGCCGATAGGCAGAATTATTGATGATATGTTAAATAATTATTTTTACGATGTGAACGTGTTGCGCAGTGTTAAATCACTGATTCAAGATTCATGTTAATAAAAGATGTTGTATGATCTTTGGGCCAATTATAGTTTGATTTCTGTTCAAGGATTGTCTATGCATGAACTAAGGATTGAATACATAATACGAATTATGAATTGGATTAAATGCATGAGTAGGTTGCATCGAACTTGTATGCATCCTGTGATAAACAATAGTAACTAGGGTTGCTACATAGGATTAGGGGGATATCTGTGAATATTCGAGTCCCTATTTGCTTGTTTACATAGTTAAATTTTAATTGGTGCTAGGAATAGATGAAATGGGCTGATAGGTTGGGTAAACCGATCACATGTGTAGTGGGCCTCGTATACCACTGGACCACATAGCCCTGTTAATAAGTTGTAGGAGAATGGGCTTCACAACCGGCCAATCAAGCAAACTGGACTCGAAAGTGTGTTACTGTAGGTTGTGTATTGCTTTGGTTTATGGATTCATATGTTATTTAAAGGGATAAATGGGCCACTAACTAGTTCAATATAGTGCACTTGATGTGGGTTTATGGTTAGTGGGCTGGTGGTACGTTTTGTATAAAAGTTGGGTCAGGAAGTTTAGATTTGGGCCGAACACTATTAAAGGGTGGATCAAACTTGGAATAGTGAATAAACTTGGATGCAAGCTGGATGTTGGATGCATGATATTAACTGTTATACACTACAAGCTAAATGTATTACATGATACAATTATGTTGTTGGGTTGCACCACTAAGTGGTGACCGGGGCAATATGTAGTGCTAGGGGAGTTGTTATCAGTTTTGTTAAGGGTGGATTTGTAAAGTGAACGAATAATTGAACCGACTACTCAGTAGGTGGTTATATGATACTACTGAGCTGGTATGTCTTATGTTACTATAGTGACTTGTGTAATGATGTGTGCAAACTGTATATGCTATAAGTGCAGTATGTGTATAGACTACGTGTTCTCTGTGCATGTGACTGATTGTTATCGGTAACTCTTTTAGGACGTGTTTGGTTAACTGATAAACAAGTATTTAATTCTACCGAGCAAATCAAAGGTGAGTTCATCTTTCTTGAGCATGCGTCCCGGTGGTTGGGACAGTCAGTGGGTATTCCTGGGAGGGACATGTCTTTTGGGTTAAAACGGGAATGTTGGATAATATACTCTTCCTATCACCTTTAAAGTCCCTCCGTGTTGTTTGGTTACCAGGAAGGTAACATGGTATTAGTTAGTAGCGCTACTTAGGTTTGGCAACCTCACCCCGTATCTGGGAGGACGGGTGTTGAACTAATGACCTAGTCATGACCAATGCTTTGATAGGAGCATTGGAGAAAGGGCAAAATAATCAGAAGCCGTCTTGTATTGGGTTATTATCAACATTGTTTTCATCATTACTTTCGGAATTAACTTCAATGGATTAACTAAACACTTGGTAACTAACGTTTTTTGTAAAACTATGAACTCACCAGCGTTGTCTGATACACTTGTTGCATGCTCGCAGGTCGTTAGGTATCTTGGATTTGGAAAACTTGCTGTCTGGAGTAGCTGGAGTGGTCATGGGTCGACAGGAAGGATTTATGTGACTGATTTCTTGATACTATACTTTGGTTTTAAAACAGTTTAATTTCGTTTACTATTTGATTCCGCTGAACTTATTGATTTTCGTTTAAAACTTGTTGAAGATGTTTTTATTAATAATGGGGATTTCATTAATAATTTGTATGGGTTCAATGTAATTGGTGGCTCGTTATTGGTATGTCACACTCCTAACAGGGACACTCCCTATGTGGTAAATTGGGGGTGTGACAGTTTGGTATCAGAGCCATTGGTTATAGTGAACTTGGTTTTAAAACGTTTTCATAAAACCAGACTATAACCGAACAGTACCGACATCGACCATGACACTCAGCTCCAGACTGCAAGGTTCGTTTCTCATTTACGATTACATAGTATATCTAGTGTACACTTATGTATAACATTACATGTGAATGCACACTTGGCACAACAATATGAGCCCTTATATTACCAACCCCTGTCATTTGAACTGTTAGTGTGACACAACCCTTCGACTATTGTCATTCTTGATCATGTGAAACCTTTCGCTTGCTATTTGAATGTGGGGAACCTTTTAGCGCAAGTTAAGAGGCACTGAGATAAGCATGCAAATCGCCTTATTATTATGGGTGCACACGTAATAATAACGCGGGGTGCATGCAAGTCCCAGTGAGGCTTAACGAGCGTGGGAAGGGTTCTGCCCTATTGTGCGTAAACTTGGTAGTTTGTAGGTTTCAATGTGATACCCGACTTTTACCTCATTTCGACCCTTAAGATTGTTCCCTTCTCTTATATAGAACCATGAGTGGACGTGGAGGAGGCCGAGGTGGTGGACGTGGCCACATTGCTATGACCCAGGCCGAATTAACCGACTTTTTCTGCTTCTGTTTTAGTTGACTCTTGTTCCGATTGGAGTTATGTGCTTTAGGGTTCAGTCGTCAGTAAGGACTGACTCCCACCTTTCTTGTAAATAAGCATGTAGTAGAATTAACTGATAGTAAATCGATAGAAGCTTCTCATGTTCTTTTTGGTTGTAAACTTGATCTCGTGGGTCAAGTGTTCGACATTGACCTACTTCCCAATACTCCTGTAAGTTTTGACATGGTCATTGCCATGGACTTGGTTATCTATGTATCAAGCAGAAAATTCTCTGCAAAAAGAAAATCGTGCGTTCCCTCTCCCCAGTGGGGAAATCCTTATCCGTTTAAGATCATCGTAGTGGTGCCGCTGTTGGCATTGTCACCGTCGTGAAAGCCCAGAAGTGCCTACGGAAGGGCTACTCCGTTATACTAGCTCTTGTCACCGATTCGCCACTTTAAGAAAGGAAGATTGAGTATCTTCATGTTATTCGTGAAATTTTTGACATGTCTTCCAAAGAGTTACCTGGTTTACCTCCACATCGTTAGGTGGAATTTTAGAATTGACCCTATGCAAATCCTGATTTCCTTCTGGGGTACAGCAATCCCTTGGATTCGCTGGATACTATCACAGCTTCATCATAGGATTTTCGAAGGGTTCGCAACTTCAACCTCCTTAGCATAGCGGGGAGCTGTGAATTCTTGAGAAATAAAATCGGGGAACGTCTTTTCAGCTTTTGAAACCCAACCCTACAACACGCGGAGCATCACTTCTATCCGAGAGCACCGATGATCCAGCGATATACCATGATGGCTTAATTCAGAGTCCCAGTTACACGCCGATGCAACACGAGAGAGTGACGATTTGCGTAATGGTGTTACGGAGGGGAACTGCACGGCCTACAATCTCCGGTGGAAACCGTGGTCGTTGGATTTAAGTGGGAGGCATTACTTAGACGGTACCGAATGCACCAATTAGACCGAAAACAAGGGCCTCCAGTGCACCCTTGTTTCAATAGAGCTAACCATGTGATGGCATCGCTAGATGGAACTTCCGAACGAACACGGGATTAGGAGAACTATACCCACGCATCCCTGTAGACAAACCTTATCACTTTCACTTGTCATCGCCGCTAGAAGTGAAGCAGTCACAGCTATACGCGTTTGTCGTTTTGCAACACTAATCTTTACCCACCAAACTCTGTTTTGGACAAATGATACACTCGCGCGACCGCAATTTAACAAACCTCCCTGTTGTGCCATGCCGCCATGCACCACTACTGGAAATTATTCCTAGACAACAAATTTGCTGGCCAAATCCTTCGGATGTTTAATGGACCCCTGTTTCGCTCGATTCTTTGTACGCACCTCATTAATTCCCTGTTTCTTTGATTGGCAACTGATATAACAAAACGCTAACAACCATACCATGAATTCCACCGATCACAAGATTAGCCCCCCAGGCGTTGTAAAGTATCTATAGATCGAGTTCGTCGGAACTCACTTCAAGCCATTGTTTTAGATCAATTTTCGGGACGAAAATTCTTTCAAGTAGGGGATGATGTGACACCCCGCGAAAATGCTTAACAAAACTAGCTTCCTCGGTGACTGTTTGCTAAATTTCGGGACGAAATTTCTTTCAAGTTGGGGATGATGTGATAACCCGAACTTTCGAAGTCAGTGTCGTTTAAAAACCATGTGATCCAAATCTCTCGTATCCATTCCTTGTTCTTGTGATTGAACGTTTTGGTGTTAAGTATAGAACTTGTTTGCTTTGTATATGGGCCAAATGTACTTGGGCTACATGCACTTGAACTAATTACACCACATTCATGTATAACAAACACACATGCTTGGGCCGAGTATTAATTTGTTTACAGTTGGGCCGAAACCTGATCATGTGTATTCAGCAGCCCATTTACGTGGGCTTAAGCCTGTTAGCTAGGCCAAATAAGTGAACCGCCCTATCTATCATCTATGTATACGTATTATATTAAACAAACTCTACTTGATCTCCTCCATATCTTGCGTACGACAGAAGAAGACCCCCCCCTCTCAAGAATACGCACGGCAGTAGACTCCTTCCCCGTGTTGTCGAAGTGTTCTTCTCTTGGAGATCGCCCTTAGTATCTTACGAGTATCAACATCTTGGTTAGTCAGTTATGCTTGTTTCATGGTATTCATTCATATGTTAATAAACATATAGTTATTGTATGTAAATGTGATCGAAGATTAGGGTAACGATGTTTATAATTGAGTGTTATTCCATGATTGATGTCTGTTAGTAGGGTACGATTAATGTTGCTTAATTGCTTCCGCTTATGTATGATGTATGGCCGATAGGCAGAATTATTGATGATATGTTAAATAATTATTTTTACGATGTGAACGTGTTGCGCAGTGTTAAATCACTGATTCAAGATTCATGTTAATAAAAGATGTTGTATGATCTTTGGGCCAATTATAGTTTGATTTCTGTTCAAGGATTGTCTATGCATGAACTAAGGATTGAATACATAATACGAATTATGAATTGGATTAAATGCATGAGTAGGTTGCATCGAACTTGTATGCATCCTGTGATAAACAATAGTAACTAGGGTTGCTACATAGGATTAGGGGGATATCTGTGAATATTCGAGTCCCTATTTGCTTGTTTACATAGTTAAATTTTAATTGGTGCTAGGAATAGATGAAATGGGCTGATAGGTTGGGTAAACCGATCACATGTGTAGTGGGCCTCGTATACCACTGGACCACATAGCCCTGTTAATAAGTTGTAGGAGAATGGGCTTCACAACCGGCCAATCAAGCAAACTGGACTCGAAAGTGTGTTACTGTAGGTTGTGTATTGCTTTGGTTTATGGATTCATATGTTATTTAAAGGGATAAATGGGCCACTAACTAGTTCAATATAGTGCACTTGATGTGGGTTTATGGTTAGTGGGCTGGTGGTACGTTTTGTATAAAAGTTGGGTCAGGAAGTTTAGATTTGGGCCGAACACTATTAAAGGGTGGATCAAACTTGGAATAGTGAATAAACTTGGATGCAAGCTGGATGTTGGATGCATGATATTAACTGTTATACACTACAAGCTAAATGTATTACATGATACAATTATGTTGTTGGGTTGCACCACTAAGTGGTGACCGGGGCAATATGTAGTGCTAGGGGAGTTGTTATCAGTTTTGTTAAGGGTGGATTTGTAAAGTGAACGAATAATTGAACCGACTACTCAGTAGGTGGTTATATGATACTACTGAGCTGGTATGTCTTATGTTACTATAGTGACTTGTGTAATGATGTGTGCAAACTGTATATGCTATAAGTGCAGTATGTGTATAGACTATGTGTTCTCTGTGCATGTGACTGATTGTTATCGGTAACTCTTTTAGGACGTGTTTGGTTAACTGATAAACAAGTATTTAATTCTACCGAGCAAATCAAAGGTGAGTTCATCTTTCTTGAGCATGCGTCCCGGTGGTTGGGACAGTCAGTGGGTATTCCTGGGAGGGACATGTCTTTTGGGTTAAAACGGGAATGTTGGATAATATACTCTTCCTATCACCTTTAAAGTCCCTCCGTGTTGTTTGGTTACCAGGAAGGTAACATGGTATTAGTTAGTAGCGCTACTTAGGTTTGGCAACCTCACCCCGTATCTGGGAGGACGGGTGTTGAACTAATGACCTAGTCATGACCAATGCTTTGATAGGAGCATTGGAGAAAGGGCAAAATAATCAGAAGCCGTCTTGTATTGGGTTATTATCAACATTGTTTTCATCATTACTTTCGGAATTAACTTCAATGGATTAACTAAACACTTGGTAACTAACGTTTTTTGTAAAACTATGAACTCACCAGCGTTGTCTGATACACTTGTTGCATGCTCGCAGGTCGTTAGGTATCTTGGATTTGGAAAACTTGCTGTCTGGAGTAGCTGGAGTGGTCATGGGTCGACAGGAAGGATTTATGTGACTGATTTCTTGATACTATACTTTGGTTTTAAAACAGTTTAATTTCGTTTACTATTTGCTTCCGCTGAACTTATTGATTTTCGTTTAAAACTTGTTGAAGATGTTTTTATTAATAATGGGGATTTCATTTATAATTTGTATGGGTTCAATGTAATTGGTGGCTCGTTATTGGTATGTCACACGCCTAACAGGGACACTCCCTATGTGGTAAATTGGGGGTGTGACAAACTATACCAGGATCATCGTGCGCTACAGGCGAAACTGGGGACAAGCCCAAGGATAACTGGGGACAAGCCCAAACAACTGGGGTTAAACCCAAGGATCTGAATTGCTTCTGAAGATTGTCGACAATATGCTAAGGATACCTGGACTATCAAAACTCAAAATCTTATGAGAGAAGGATTAAGGATACATGATCCTTATCCTTAAATAAGAAAATAAGAAAATAAAATAGTTCAAGATTAGGATATTACCGGAGTAAGGATCATTGACACCTCAAGGATCCTTCAAGGATACCTCTAATGTAAGGATCATATGTGTTAGGAGGATCCTGCTCACATGAAATATTTCTTCAAGTGGACAGCATTCCAGGCTCTTGGTAACAAATTACCTTCCATGGTTAGCAATCTATATGCCCCCTTTCCTGCTTCGGCTTCAATCAAATAAGGGCCTTCCCATTTTGGTGCCAATTTCCCATCAGCAGGATTGGTGGTATTCTGGAATGCTTTTCTCAATACCATATCCCCAACTTGGAATTTCCTTATCCTGACATTTTTGTTGTAAGCACCAGCCATTCTTTGTTGGTAGCTAGCCATCCTTATCCTAGCCAGATCCCTGATTTCCTCAATAGTATCCAAGTCTTGAGCCAGGTTTTCATCATTCTCCTTAGGATCACGGGTACTCGTTCTAGCAGTTGGAACCACCATTTCTGTTGGGATCACTGATTCTGCCCCAAATACCAAAGAGAATGGTGTTTGACCAGTAGCATTCTTGGGGGTTGTCCTATCAGCCCAAAGCACATAAGCTAACTTTTCTGCCCATTTCCCCTTCTTGGATCCAAGTTTCTTCTTCAGATTGTTGATGATGATCTTGTTGGATGATTCTGCTTGACCATTAGCTTGTGGGTGGACTGGTGTTGATGTTATCATCTTAATCCCCCAGCTGTCACAAAAGTTAGTAGTTCTGCTCCCAATAAATTGGGAACCATTATCACATATAATTTCAGAAGGAATGCCAAATCTAGTTATAATATTTCTCTTAATAAAGGATATAACTTCCTTCTCTCTGACTTGGGCAAAAGCTTCAGCCTCTATCCACTTGGAGAAGTAATCGGTCATAGCAAGTGTTAGGGCTGGATTTTTATGACCTATGATCCTTACATGTGATCCTTCTATGTGATCCTAACCAGTGATCCTTGTTTCTCTGGCAGATAGTGATCCTCAGAAGAATTCCAGGATCAGGATCACGGAGTATCCTAGGGATCCTCATACTAACGATTGTTCTCTTTGGATTTAATGTTGTCTTGCAGGAATTTCGAGTAGGATCCGCTCTTAGCAACGTAAACAAGGAACTCGTCTTTACAACTTTGGCATAAGCACAATCAAAGATGGACGTTGTGGACGATATGGAAACTCAGCATAATTTAAGGGCGATAATTTAGGCTAGATTTACTTCTATTCCTAAAGGGGTAACGAGCTAATAGTTAGGTTATTTACCTAAAATACGACCACTCACACTTGTATAAATAGCACTCTTCCAGATTCGGAAGACACACCACATTTCTCACACAATTCGACACACGATACTATAGTGATCCTTGTACTTAGCTCGTTACCATCCGAAGTTGTAAACTTTATTTGTTATATTGAAGTTTGGTGATCGGTAGTTTCCATCACCCGAGGTTTTTTATGCCGGAGATCATTCATTGATCAAGGGCTTTTTCCTCGTATAAATCCTTGTGTCACTTGTGCATTTTACGTTTAAGTGATCCTTCACTTTGTTCATCATACCAAGCATCATTCCTCGTTTACATAAAGTTTGGTTGCATTATCTTTAAGTGATTTTTGACCAAAACAGTTTGGCGCCCACCGTGGGGCAATTGGTGCTTCATTCATAAAAAAGTTTTTCTGTTGGTGATCAT
The DNA here is from genome assembly GCF_002127325.2 of Helianthus annuus. NCBI lineage: Eukaryota > Viridiplantae > Streptophyta > Magnoliopsida > Asterales > Asteraceae > Helianthus > Helianthus annuus. The sequence continues at coordinate 105,093,165 of NC_035440.2, read as the reverse complement.
TCCGAAGTGTTGCATGGCTTCGTCGTTGAAGAATACCTCCACAGCGATGTCGGCAGTCAATTCATCTACTGGGATTCCACCTTTGCCTCCACCACCAGCTGGACCTCAGAAAAATGCTGAGAAGAGACCAACTTCGATCTCCTCTAAACCATCATCTTCTGCTCTAACTTCTTCTGTTCCCAGTACTAGTGATATATTTACTTTAATTTTGCAGATGAGGGATCGTATGCAGCAGCAGGATGAAACTAATGACAGGATCCTCAGAGAAATCGGAGATCTCAAAAGGCAAAAGAAAACGGCAGAGGATCACTCCCCACTGATGCCCAAATCTTTGAATTTTGATACTCCAATGATTACTTCTCAGCCATCAGAGGTCCCAGACATTCAATATATGGGTGGATCAAGAGGAGTGCATTTCGGCCCAGCAACAATGACTCAGGCATCGGGATCATATTTCCAACCGGCGGGATCCTACACTCAGCATATGGGATCCCTCATGAGCTTAGGATCCTCCTTTGTTCCAAGATCATCCCAGGTTCAAGGATCCTCCTTTGTTCCAGGATCATCCCAGGTTCAAGGATCCTCCTTCATTCCAGGATCATCCCAGGTTCAAGGATCCTCCTTCGTTCCAGGATCATCCGAGGTTCAAGGATCCCTACAGATACCAGGATCCTTGAAGAACTTGCAAACAGGAAGTCTAGATGTCCATCAAGGAGATTTTATTCCAATGCAGACCATTGCTTCCACTGGTCCATCCATTATCCCAGAATCCCAGCAATATGGATTCACACCCAATGTTCCTAACTTGAACCCGATGGGAGGTAACACTTTTAATAATTCTCTTACCACTAACCATGGATTCATGCAGGATACAGGTATCAATCATGCTATGGCCAGAGAACTACAAAAACTGAAGGATATGATATCAAGTGTTCCAGGGATAGTCAAACCTATCCCGGAGATTGCAGATGGAAGCCATAAGGTATCTCGTTTTGCACCACCAATTTGTGATGCTGAGATACCCAAAAGGTTCCATATCCCTACTATGAAGCTGTATGATGGTACAACGGATCCTGAGGAACACATAGCACAATACAGGGAGAGGATGGAGATCAATCCAATTCCAGAAAAGTTAAAGGAAGCATGCTTATGCAAAGGATTTGGATCCACTCTTACTGGATCAGCTCTTAAATGGTTGCTAAGTCTTCCCCCTTACTCTATTACTTCATTTGCTAATTTAGTTAATTTATTCAATAATCAATTCTCTTGTAGTAGAAAATTTGAAAGATTGACTAGTGATTTATATAGGGTAACTCAGGGTCATAATGAATCATTAAGGGATTACATAACCAAGTTTAGTAAAGAATCCTTGGACATTCCTAACTTGGATATGGCCACAACTGTTGAGGCCTTCAAGATGGGATTGCTTAAGGATTCATTGTTCTATGATGATCTTGTTATGACACCATGCAGGAACCTAGATGAAGTAAGAACTCGAGCACTCAGATTCATCCGGCTAGAGGATGACAAGAGGATCCAGGAGAGACAAGCAGGATCCTCAAAGCAAGAAAAGCAAGGATCCTCTTTCAAAAGCAACAGATTCAAATACTACAATAGGAATGACAACCAGAACGTGCATGCCGTTGACCAAGAAGACGATGATGAGGATTATCCTCCGATTTCAGAATATTGTTTTTCCGTTGATAATCATGAACTAATCCTTGCAATGCAGAATCTAGGAGAAAAAGCCAGATGGCCCAGAAAAAACGACAAACCAACTGGAACTAAAGACAAGTCAAAGTGGTGTGCATACCACGAGGATTTCGGGCATTTAACTGAAGAATGCATCGCATTAAGAAAGGAAATTGGATATCTGCCAAGCAAGGGGCATCTAAAAGAGTTGTTGGGAAGAAAAAAGCAAAGGACTCAGGATCCTGAAAGGATCCCTGAGAAAGCCCCAGCTCCTCCGGCAAATGCACAAGTAATCAACTTTATTTCTGGAGGATCAGACATCTGTGGTACATCCTTTTCAGCAACTAAAAGGCATGCAAAGGAAGCTAAAATGGATAACGGAGAAAGGCCCATTCGAACATCAAGTGTCTCGGAAGGAAAAGTTATAACCTTCGATGAGGATGATAGAATTAACATCCAGGAACCTCATCATGATAGTTGTTTTGGTCAAAAATCACACAAGGATAATGTAACCAAACTTTATGTAAACGGGGGTATGATGCTTGGTTAATTATGAAAGTAAAGGATCACTTCTGTGATAAAGATGCAAAGACACAATGATTTGTACGAGGAAAAAGCCCTTGATCAATATATGATCTCCGGCACAAAAAACCTCGGGTGATGGCAACTACCGATCACCAAACTTCAATATAAGAACAAAATGGTTACAACTTTGGATGATAATGAGCTGAGTACAAGGATCACTATTGCTTTTGGTGTCTAAATGTGTGAGAGTTGCGTTGTATGTCGTGTGTGTTCTTCCAAATGAGGAAGAATGGTATTTATACAAGTGTAGGTGACCTATTTTAGGTAAAAAGACTAATAATCAGCTCATTACCCCTTTAGAAATAAAAGACAATCTAGCCTAAATTGCCGCCCTTAAATCAAGCTAGGTTTCCATATCCTTTGCAACGTCCATCTTGGATTAAGCTCATGCTATAATTGTGAAGACGCGTCCCTTGATTATGATGCGAAGAGCATATCCTGCTAGATGTTCCTGCAAAATAATGTTGTATTACACGAAGGTAACTATTAGCATGAGGATCCTTCCAATGGTCCATGATCCTGATCCTGAAGTCCTGCTGAGGATCACTGTCTGCCAAAGAAACAAGGATCACTGGTTAGGATCACGTGTAAGGATCACATATGATAAAAATTCAGCCCTAACAATTGCCCCCAAAATATAAGGAGTTTATTGTAAATAAACGAGTTATATTTTGCTCTGATCTTATCTTCAACGGACTATTCGGATAACTAGCCGTTATAAGCGGACTAGCCGTTGTGATCATTACGTCATAGATGTGACAATCCCTGCAAATCATGATTATAAATAGGAGATAGGGTTAGGATCACTCTGCATTTAAATTCGAGATATCTTCCCTTTATAATCGCTACCGAAGATTGACCAGGTACTCTCTTCTTCTCTCTTTCCTTTCTTCCTTCTCTTGCTCTGTTTTTCTGCTTTTATTCTGTTTCCGTTCCGTCACAAGCATGTTGCTCCGGAATTCTCCACACAAGGATTCCAAGAAGAGTAGTCCCCTAAAAAGCCAAGGGATCATCAAGGATTCTCCTACGGAGAGGTGTTGCTTTACTGATGCCCACGTAGACAGGATTCGTCATTGCTTTCCGGCGAATGCTGTTTTCAAATCCTTCACATCTACTGCTTTGAGCGACTTTGTTTCAGACGTTTGGGTGGCATTTCCTGCTACTCCGTTCACCATAGGGTATTCGTATCCTTTTCCAGCCTTCACCCAATCTTTCTTTTCTTTAACCGGCATATCTTATCTCCAAGCTATGCCGATGATCTGGAGGGTCTTGTATACCTTCGAGAGGATCATCGAGCAGAAGGGAATTGATTTGGGGATGGCAGAGTTGGCCGCACTTTATGATCTTACCACGTTCGGTTCTTGCCGATATCTGCTAAAACGGAAAGCTGGGGAGGATCACCCTGTCTTCAAGGTGACTAAGAATGATACAAACTGGAAGCGTCGCTTTTTCTTTGTCAGAAGGGATACCATCCCAGATGGGGAGGATCTGCCCAAGGAATGGGCTACTCATGGTAGGATAAAGGATCCTGGAAGGATCACTATCAGACTTGCCTTATGTGATGAGGATCACTAACGTCTCTTTTCTTTTTTATTTTTTGTGCAGCTATATCCATTGCTTATCTTAAGTTAACCCCTGCTGCAAGGGAAAGAGTCTTGGCTTTTAAAAAGCTTAATCCTGAGGTCAGAAGTTTCCAAGTCTCCATCCAAGATTCACAGGAAGTATCCTCCGCATCTGCCACTATGTCAAGTAAGTATCCTTGTAAAAAGTAAGTTATATGCTAGATTGTTTAATTAGTGAGGGAACTTATCTTGTTTTGATTGTGTAGGTGTTGGGAAGTCTGCTAAATCTGCCAAGTCTGCCTCCAAGTTCGGGATTGATGAACTTGCCAACGTCAAGTCTTTACGAAAGAAGGCTTCTGTTGCCAGTCCCTCTGCTTCAGCTCCTAAGGCACCTGTTAGAAGTAAGGGGAAGAAGAGGAAGGCTCCTGAGGATCTTCAAGGATTTCCCCTGATTTGCCAACAGTTCCTTGATTATGTCAATGAGGTAAGGATCATTGCCCCTGTTAGTTATCCTTCTCGAATATCCTGCTTGTATATCCTGCTTGTATATCCTGCTTTTTTGAGGATCACCTGATCCTGAACTCACCTTTTTTCTCTTTTGCAGAAACTTGCCGAGATTGAGACCTACCTTGGCCATGTTGAGGATCAGGAGAGCCAAATCGCCGACCTCCAACAAATGGGCGTGTTAAAGGATCTCAAGATAGCTGATCTTGAGAAGGAACTCCGGGCTACAAAAGATGAGGCTGCTCAAAGGCTAATTGATATGGATGGCGAGAAGCAGGAGATCATCCAGGACGCCAAGGTCTCTGCCGCAACTGCTATGTACGAGATTCAATTACAAATGGCTGCGGAGGCTCAGGATCCTGCCTTTGACAAGAGCTCATGGGACGTGGAGGGTTGGAAGGCAAGATTGGCAGAGCTGGAGGATGAGGACGAAGCAGAGGAGATCCCCATGCTGGAAGGTGGTGATGCTGAGAAGGATCAGGGTGGAGAAGCTGGTGGTGATGGAGCAGCAAAGGTGTGAGCTGCTGGATTGGGCGATGATGGATATTTCGAGACTAGGCCGGAGCCCAATTTTTTAGGATTGGTAGTGGTTTTTTGTGGTTGTTGATGGTTTGTGAACAATTTATGGTCTGTAATCTTTGAACAATAGTTTTCAGGGTAAAGGATCCTGGATCCTTCGAACAATAGGTAGGATTACAAAAGGTGGAGGGATCCTCTGTTTGGGGGATGAAACCTTTGTGATCCTGCCGCTTTTAATTTCCTGTACAATGCTAAGACCGCATAGACAATGGACACCCTTTGCCAACCCATGTGGACGGGCCACGTTTTGCTGGTAGAAATGTGGGTTGGCAATTTTGACAACTTTCTTGAAAGGGTTAATGATCCTTTTGTTTAATAATATAACTTTAACTTTTCTGGCTTATCTCGTGTTGTTATCCTTATCTTCTTGTTTCTTAGTTGTTTTTGTAGTATATTTGTTTAAAGTGGCAAGAGTTGAAAATATATTTAATAAAGTTAGGATATGATCCTAGATCAAATATCCTGATATTGAAAATATTCAAAGTATTTTAGTTCAAGGACCATAGGTTTGGTTGTCAAAGTATAAGGGTTGGTTAGGATAATGAGTATAATCAAAATAGTCAAGGATCATACCTGAGGATCCAAGTTAGGATCCTAACCTTCAACCGAGACAGTCGTAGATAAGATTTTACTAGATAATAAGGATTAAGGATCCTTATGTGTTTTAACTTTGACAATCCTGAAAAACGAAGCACAATTTGGGACTAAGCCAATGTAAGACATAAATTAGTAACTGGGGACATGCCCAAAGGATAACTGAGAATGATCCCGGAGGATCACTGGGGACAAGCCCAAAAGATAACTGGGGACAAGCCCAAAGGATCGTATGTAAACTGGAGTATGGCCCTTACTGGCGACTATCCAAACTTAGTGACATGAAAATGTCAAAACCTTAGCTAACGTGAAAACGTTAGAAACCTTAGGAACGGATGTATGGTACGTCTACCATTATACGTAGGATCCTAAATATAGCCAGTACGATGAGGTTGTCAGCCCCGGAAGTGGGTACTGGTCCCAAAGACGTGAACTATATCAGGATCGTCGTGCGCTGCTGGCGGAAACCGAGGATAATCCCAAGGATAACTGGGGTTGGACCCAAAGACTTGCGGTGCTTTCGAAGATCTTTGACGATATGCGGAGGATACCTGAACTAACATAACTCAAATGGTTCGTGAGAAGAGGATGAGGGATTCGTGATCCTCATCCTTAGGTAAAAAGTAAGAAAATGTAATAGTTTCTAGGATAAGCATATTACCAGAGTAAGGATCACTGATATCACCGGGATCCTTCAAGGATACTTTAATGTAAGGATCACATGCATGAAGGATCATGTTCACATGAAATATTTCTTTAAGTGAACAGCATTCCAGGCTCTTGGTAACAAGTTTCCTTCCATGGTTAGCAACCTGTATGCCCCCTTTCCTGCTTCAGCTTCAATCAAGTAGGGACCTTCCCATTTTGGTGCTAACTTCCCGTCGGCAGGATTGATAGTATTTTGAAATGCTTTTCTTAACACCATATCTCCGACTTGGAACTTCCTTATTCTGACATTTTTGTTGTAGGCACCAGCCATTTTTTGTTGGTAGCTTGCCATCCTTATCCTAGCTAGATCCCTGATTTCCTCAATAGTATCCAAATCCTGTGCTAGGATTGTAGCATTTTCTTCAGGATCACGAGCACTTGTTCTAGCAGTTGGGATCACCATTTCTGTTGGGATCACTGCTTCTGCCCCAAATACTAAAGAGAAAGGTGTTTGACCAGTGGCATTCTTGGGAGTTGTCCTATCAGCCCATAGCACATAAGGTAACTCCTCTACCCATTTCCCCTTCTTGGATCCTAGCTTCTTCTTCAGATTGTTGATGATGATCTTGTTGAATGATTCTGCTTGACCATTGGCTTGTGGATGAACTGGTGTTGATGTTATCATCTTGATTCCCCAACTGTCACAAAAGTTAGTGGTTCTGCTTCCAATGAATTGGGAGCCATTATCACATACAATTTCAGAGGGAATGCCAAATCTGGTTATAATATTTCTTTTGATGAAGGATATGACTTCCTTTTCTCTGACTTGGGCGAAGGCTTCAGCTTCTATCCACTTAGAAAAATAGTCAGTCATGGCAAGCATAAATACTTTTCCACCAGGTGCTTTAGGAAGCTTGCCCACTATATCCATTCCCCATCTCATGAATGGCCAAGAGGATGGTATAGGGTGTAGCAGTTCAGGTGGTTGATGAAGGATATTGCTGTGTCTTTGACAAGGATCACATTTCCTAGCATATTCTACAGCATCCCTTTTCATGGTTGGCCAGTAGTATCCTGTTCTAAGGATCCTTGAGAATAATGCCCTGCCCCCAGTGTGGTTTCCACAATCTCCTTCATGGAAGTCTCTCAACACTTCTTCAATTTCAGGATCCTCAATACATCTTAAGTATGGTCCTGCCAGGGATCGTTTATATAGCACATTATTTAAGATTGTAAACTGAGATACCTTGATCCGGAAAGCTCTAGGATTTTCTCCCATTGGAATCTCTCCGTTTTGCAAGTATTTCATGATTGGTGAGACCCATGATCCTGCATAAGATTGAGCTTCTTCACTAGGGATTACTGAAGTATCTTCTTCTATTTCCATGGCCACTTGATTTTCAATAGCAGGAGCCAGGATATGGATGATAGGGATACTTATGTCTTCTGGAATTTTTAAGGATGATCCTAAGTTGGCCAATGCATCAGCTTCCGTGTTATCCTCCCTTGGTACCTGTGTTAAGCTGAAAGAAACAAAAGAGAGTGCCAATTCTTTGACTATCTCTAAATATTTGGTTAGTTTTTCACCTTTAACAGCATAGGATCCATTAAAGTGATTGGTAATCAATAATGAGTCTACGTATACTTTAAGATATTTCACCCCCATATCCTTAGCAATTTGCAAGCCAGCAATTAAGGCTTCATACTCAGCCTCATTGTTAGTTGCTTGGAACTCACAGGCTATGGAGTGGGGTATTATGTCCCCCTGTGGCGATTTTAGTAGTATCCCGAGCCCTGTGCCCTTTACATTTGAGGATCCATCAGTGTGTAGTATCCAAGGATCCTTGGTCTCATCCAGCTGTTGGACCTCCAATTCTGCTTCTCTTTGTAGATCACTACTGAAATCAGCCACAAAGTCAGCTAGTGCTTGGGATTTAATGGCTGTTCTTGGTTCATATCTTATATCATGGGCACTAAGCTTTACTGCCCACTTAGCCATTCTTCCTGACATCTCTGGTTTCCTGAGGACATTCTTAATTGGAAAATTAGTTTTAACAACAATAGTATGGGTTTCAAAATAATGCCTTAACTTAGTGGATGCCATGATTAATGCAAGAATAAGTTTTTCGAGGTGTGAGTACCTGGATTCGGCATCAAGTAGACTTTTACTTACATAGTAGATAGGATATTGTGTACCTTCGTGATCCTTGACAAGGACAGCACTTACAGCGGTTGAGGATACCGCCAGGTATAAGGATAACACGTCTCCTTTTTCGGGCTTTGACAATGCTGGTGCTGAGGACATATATTCTTTAAGGGCTTGTAAAGCATTCTCATGTTTCTCAGTCCATTCAAATTTCTTGTTTTTCCTTAGGATATCGTAAAATTCTTTGCATCTTTCTGAGGATTTTGATATGAACCTGTTGGGGCTGGATTTTACTATAAATGATCCTTATACGTGATCCTGACCAGTGATCCTTGTTTCTTTGGCAGATAGTGATCCTCAGCCAGACTTCAGGATCAGGATCATGGGACGATATGGTGATCCTTACACTAACGGTCACTTCCACTTGTTACAAAATTGTTTTGCAGGAACACCTAGCAGGATATGCCCTACACATCATGATCCAGGGACGCGTTTTCACAAATATGGCAAGAGCTAAATTGGAGATAGACGTTGTACCCGATATGGAAACTTAGCTTGATTTATGGGCAGCAATTTAGGCTAGATTATCTTTATTTCTAAAGGGGTAATGAGCTGATTAGTGGTCTATCTACCTAAAATAAGTCACCCACACATGTATAAATACCCATCTTCCTCATTCGGAAGAACACACACGACATACGACACAACTCTCGAACACTTAGACACTCAGTGATCCTTGTACTCAGCTCATTATCATCCGAAGTTGTAACTACATTTTTATTATATTGAAGTTGGTGATCGGTAGTTGCCATCACCCGAGGTTTTTTATGCCGGAGATCATATATTGATCAAGGGCTTTTTCCTCGTATAAATCATTGTGTCTTTGTATCTTTATCACAGAAGTGATCCTTTACTTTCATAGCTAACCAAGCATCATACCCCGTTTACATAAAGTTTGGTTACATTATCCTTGTGTGATTTTTGACCAAAACAGTTTGGCGCCCACCGTGGGGCAATTGGTGCTTCATTCATAAGAAATTCTTTTGTTCGAAATATTTTCAAAGAACTACATGGCTTCATCATTGAAGAACACGTCCACGGCGATGTCTGCAGTCACCTCATCACAGATCACCTTGCCTCCTCCACCGGCAGGATTTCAGAAAAATATTGAGAAGAGATCAACTCCCACTTTCTCTAAACCTCTATCTTCTTCTGCTATGAATTCTTCTATTCCCAGTACTAGTGATGTATTTGCTTTAATTTTGCAGATGAAGGATCGTATGCAGCGGCAAGATGAAACTAACGAAAGGATCCTCAGGGAAATTGGAGATCTCAAAAGACAAAAGAAAGCGGCAGAGGATCATTCTCCACTGATGCCCAAATCCTTGAGCTTCGATACTCCAATGATCACTTCCCAGCCATCAGGGATCCCCGACGTGCAAATCATAGGGGAGTCAAGAGGATCACGTCTCAACTCGGCAGCAATGACTCAGACATCAGATTCACATTTTCAGCCAATAGGATCCTATCCTCAATACACGGGATCCTTCATGAATCCGGGAGCCTATCCGGGGGCACAGCAGTTTCAAGGATCCTACTTTGTTCCAGGATCATTCCAGGGCCAAGGATCCTCCTTTGTTCCAGGATCATCCCAGGTTCAAGGATCCTCCTTCGTTCCAGGATCATCCCAGATACCAGGATCCTTACAGATGCCAGGATCCCTAAAAAGTTTGCAAACAGGAAGTCCAGATGTCCATCAAGGGGACTTCATTCCAATGCAGACCATTGCTTCCACTGGTCCCTCCGTTGTTCCAGAATCCCAGCAATATGGATTCCCTAACTTGAACCCAATGGGAGGTAACACTTTAAATAATTATCCTACCACTAACCATGGATTCATGCAGGATACAGGTACCAATCACGCTATGGCCAGGGAATTACAGAAACTAAAGGACATGATCTCAAGTGTTCCAGGGATAGTCAAGCCTATCCCAGAGATTGCAGATGGAAGCCACAAGGTATCTCGCTTTGCACCACCAATTTGTGATGCAGAGGTACCCAAAAGGTTCCATATCCCTACCATGAAGCTGTATGATGGTACAACGGACCCAGAGGAGCATATAGCACAATACAGGGAGAGGATGGAGATCAATCCTATCCCAGAAAAATTGAAGGAAGCATGCCTATGTAAAGGATTTGGATCCACTCTTACAGGATCAGCTCTTAAATGGCTGCTAAGTCTTCCCCCCTACTCTATTACTTCATTTGCTAATTTAGTTAATTTATTCAATAACCAATTCTCTTGTAGTAGAAAATTTGAAAAATTAACTAGTGATTTGTACAGGATAACTCAAAATAATAATGAATCATTAAGGGATTATATAACTAAATTTAGTAAAGAATCCTTGGATATTCCCAACTTGGATATGGCTACGGCTGTTGAAGCCTTCAAAATGGGACTTCTTAAGGATTCATTATTCTATGATGATCTTGTTATGACACCTTGCAGGAATTTAGATGAAGTAAGAACTCGAGCACTCAGGTTTATCCGGCTAGAGGATGACAAGAAGATCCAGGAGAGACAAGTAGGATCCTCAAAACAAGATAAGCAAGGATCCTCCTTCAAAAACAACAAGTTCAAATCCTACCATAGAAACGAGAACAAGAACGTGCATGCTGTCGACCAAGAAGAGGATGATGAAGAATATCCTCCAATCTCAGAATATTGTTTTTCCGTTGATAATCATGAACTAATCCTTGCAATGCAGAATCTAGGTGAAAAGGCTAGGTGGCCCAGGAAGAATGATAAACCATCCGGGACTAAAGACAAGTCCAAATGGTGTGCATACCGTGAGGATTTCGGCCATCTGACTGAAGATTGCATAGCCTTAAGAAAAGAAATTGGATACCTGCTAAGCAAGGGGCATCTAAAAGAATTGTTGGGAAGAAAAAAGCAAAGAACCCAGGATCCTGAAAGGATCCCTGAAAAGGCTCCAGCACCTCCGGCAAACGCACAAGTGATTAACTTCATATCCGGAGGATCAGACATTTGTGGAACATCCTTCTCAGCGGCCAAAAGATATGCAAAAGAATCAAAAATGGACAATGGAGAAAGGCCTGTTAGAACATCAAGTGTTTCAGAAGGGAAAACGATAACCTTTGATGAGGATGACCGCATTAACATCCAGGATCCTCATCATGATAGTTTAGTTATTACTCTCTTTATTTCTAACCATTTTGTCCGCAGGATCCTTATCGATGGAGGAAGTTCAGTCAACATTATCCAGCTTGATGTACTGAAGAAAATGGGTATCCCAGAATCAGACATCACACCAAGATCCTCCGTGCTTGTAGGATTTAGTGGAGAAACGAAGAAAACTCTGGGGGACATCAAACTCCCAATCTACGTGGAAGGATTACATAATTACCAAAAATTTTGTGTTATTGACTGTTTATCTTGTTGCAACGTTATCCTTGGCAGGCCTTGGATACATGACATGAAAGCAGTTCCATCTACCTACCATCAATGTGTGAAGCTCCCCAGCCCATGGGGGATAATCAAGATCGACAGTGACCAGCAAGAGGCTAAGGATTGCTATACCTCATCCATGAAGCCAACCTCGAAGCCAAGGGAGCAATAGCAATTACAGTATCCTCCGAGGAACGTCTTGGAGGCGAGGGAACAAGATGTAGATGAAATCCTCTTGGATCCTAGTGATCCTGAATCAAAAATCTATATCGGATCAGGGATCCTTGGCAAGATGAAAGAAGATATGATATCCTTCCTCAAAAGAAGAAAATCTACCTTTGCTTGGAAGCATGAAGATATGACAGGTATATCTAAGGATATTATTACTCACAAACTTGGCATTGACAGGTCTATCAAGCCAATCCATCAAAAAAGGAGGAAGTTTGCACCAAAAAGGAGATGTATTATCCTTATACCTGGCGGTATCCTCAACCGCTGTAAGTGCTGTCCTTGTCAAGGATCATGAAGGTACACAATATCCTATCTACTATGTAAGTAAAAGCTTACTTGATGCCGAATCCAGGTACTCACACCTCGAAAAACTTATCCTTGCATTAATCATGGCATCCACTAAGTTAAGGCATTATTTTGAAACCCATACTATTGTTGTTAAAACTAATTTTCCAATCCAGAATGTCCTCAGGAAACCGGATATGTCAGGGAGAATGGCTAAGTGGGCAGTGAAGCTTAGTGCCCATGATATAAGATACGAACCGAGAACAGCCATTAAATCTCAAGCACTAGCAGATTTTGTGGCTGATTTCAGTAGTGATCTACAAAAGGAAGCAGAATTGGAGGTCCAGCAGCTGGATGAGACCAAGGATCCTTGGATCCTGCACACTGACGGATCCTCAAATATCAAAGGCACAGGGCTAGGGATCCTACTAAAATCGCCACAGGGGGACATAATACCCCACTCCATAGCTTGTGAGTTCCAGGCAACTAACAATGAGGCTGAGTATGAAGCCTTAATTGCTGGCTTACAAATTGCTAAGGATATGGGGGTAAAGTATCTTAAAGTATATGTAGATTCATTATTGATCACTAATCACTTTAATGGATCCTACGCTGTTAAAGGCGAGAAGCTAACCAAATATTTAGAGATAGTCAAAGAATTGGCACTCTCTTTTGTCTCTTTCAGCTTGACACAGGTACCAAAGGAGGAGAACACAGAAGCTGATGCATTGGCCAACCTAGGATCATCCTTGAAGATTCCAGAAGATATAAGTATCCCTATCATCCATATCCTGGCTCCTGCCATTGAAAAACAGGTGGCCATGGAAATAGAAGAGGATACTGCAATGACCCCTAGTGAAGAAGCCCAATCTCATTCAGGATCATGGATCTCACCGATCATGGGATACTTGCAACATGGGGAGATCCCGATGGGAGAAAATCCTAGAGCTTTCAGGATTAAGGTATCTCAATTCACAATTCTGAATAATGTATTATATAAGCGATCTCTTGCAGGACCATATTTGAGATGTATCGAGGATCCTGAAATTGAAGAGGTGTTGAAGGATTTCCATGAAGGAGATTGTGGAAACCATACTGGGGGCAGAGCTTTGTTCTCAAGGATCCTTAGAACAGGATACTACTGGCCAACCATGAGAAGGGATGCTGTAGAATATGCTAAAAAGTGTGATCCTTGCCAAAGGCATAGCAATATCCTCCATCAACCAGCTGAATTCTTACACCCAATACCATCCTCTTGGCCGTTCATGAGATGGGGAATGGATATAGTTGGCAAGCTTCCTAAAGCACCTGGTGGAAAAGTATTTATGCTTGCCATGACTGACTATTTTTCCAAGTGGATAGAAGCTGAAGCCTTTGCTCAAGTCAGAGAGAAGGAAGTTATATCCTTTATCAAAAGAAACATTATAACCAGATTTGGCATTCCCTCTGAAATTATATGTGATAATGGTTCTCAATTCATTGGAAGGAGAACCACTAACTTTTGTGACAGTTGGGGAATCAAGATGATAACATCAACACCAGTTCATCCACAAGCCAATGGTCAAGCAGAATCATCCAATAAGATCATCATCAACAATCTGAAGAAAAAGCTAGGATCCAAGAAAGGGAAATGGGCAGAAGAATTGCCTTATGTGCTATGGGCTGATAGGACAACTCCCAAAAACGCCACTGGTCAAACACCTTTCTCTTTAGTATTTGGGGCAGAAGCAGTGATCCCAACAGAAATGGTGATCCCAACTGCTAGAACAAGTGCTCGTGATCCTGAAGAAAATGCTGCAATTCTAGCTCAGGATTTGGATACTATTGAGGAAATCAGGGATCTAGCCAGAATAAGGATGGCAAGCTACCAACAAAGGATGGCTGGTGCCTACAACAAGAATGTCAGGATAAGGAAGTTCCAAGTTGGAGATATGGTGTTGAGAAAAGCATTTCAAAATACTATCAATCCTGCTGATGGGAAGTTAGCACCAAAATGGGAAGGTCCCTACTTGATTGAAGCTGAAGCAGGAAAGGGGGCATACAAATTGCTAACTATGGAAGGAAACTTGCTACCAAGAGCCTGGAATGCTGTTCACTTAAAGAGATACTTTATGTGAACATGATCCTTCAAGCATGTGATCCTCACACTGAAGTATCCTCGAAGGATCCCGGTGATGTCAATGATCCTTACTCTGGTAATATGCTTATCCTAAAACTATTGCATTTTCTTACTTTTTGCCTAAGGATAAGGATCATGTATCCTTCATCCTCTACTCACAAACCATTTGAGTTATGATAGTTCAGGTATCTCCAGCAAATCGTCAAAGATCTCCAAAAGCACCACAGATCCTTTGGGTCCAACCCCAGTTATCCTTGGGATTATCCCCAGTTTCCGCCAGCAGCGCACGATGATCCTGATATAGTTCATGTCTTTGGGATCAGTACCCATTTTCGGGGCTGGCGACCTCATCGTACTGGCTATACTTGGGATCCTACGTATAATGGTGGACGCACCATACATCCGTTCCTAAGGTTTCTAACGTTTTCACGTTAGCTAAGGTTTTGACATTTTCATGTCACTAAGTTTGGATAGTTGCCAGAAAGGGCCATACTCCAGTTTACATACGATCCTTTGGGCTTGTCCCCAGTTATCCTATGGGCTTGTCCCCAGTGATCCTCCGGGATCATTCTCAGTTATCCTATGGGCTTGTCCCCAGTGATCCTCCGGGATCATTCTCAGTTATCCTATGGGCTTGTCCCCAGTGATCCTCCGGGATCATTCTCAGTTATCCTATGGGCTTATTCCCAGTGATCCTTTGGGATTGTCCCCAGTTACCCTTTGGGCTTGTCCCCAGTTATCCTTTGGGCTTGTCCCTAGTTACTAACTTATCTTTTATATTGGCTTAGTCCCAAGTTATACTCCATTTTTCAGGTTTTCGAAGTTAAACAATTAAGGATCCTTAATCCTTATTGTTCATTAAGATTTTTACTTATGGTTATCCTGATTAAAGGTTAGGATCCTAACTTGGATCCTCAGGTATGATCCTTAACTACTTTTAATTTCATTATTCATTTGAATAACCTTTAGACCTTGACAACTGAACCTATGATCCTTAAAATAAACTATCTTGAAAACTTTCGATTATAGGATATTTGATCCAGGATCATATCCTAAATTTCTTAAACATAATTTGCTCAACTTTTCAAACGAACATGTGTCAAAACAATTGAAAATCAAAAAGGATAATAACACAAGATAAGCGACAAAAGTTTAAGATTTTATTTATTAAACAAAAGGATCTTTAACCCTTTCAAAAAGTTGTCAAAATTACCTACCCAAAGCATCTACCAGCAATACGTGGCCCGTCCGCTGGGGTAGGTAAAGGGTGTCCATGATAATAGGTTCAAAAGTATTGCAGGGAAATTAAAAGGCGGCAGGATCACAACGGCTTCATCCCCCAAACAGAGGATCCCTCCACCATGTGTAATCCTACCTATTGTTCAAAGGATCCAGGATCCTTAACCCTAAGAAACTATTGTTCAGAGATTACAGACCATAATTGTTTCAAACATCAACAACCACAAAAAACCACTACCAATCCTAAAAAATTGGGCTCCGGCCTAGTCTCGAAATATCCATCATCGCCCAATCATGCAGCTTACTTCTTCGCTGCTCCATCACCACCAGCTTTTCCACCCTGATCCTTGTCAGCATCACCTCCCTCCAACATTGGGATGTCCTCAGCATCATCATCATCTTCCAACTCTGCTAACCTTGCCTTCCAGCCCTCAACATCCCATGTGCTCCTGTCAAAGGAAGGATCCTGAGCCTCCGTAGCCATCTGCAGTTGTATCTTGTACATGGTTACCGCGGCAGAGACCTTAGCGTCTTGGGTAATGTCATGCTTCTCATAATCAAACTTGATCAACGCTTTAACAGCCTCATCTTTGACTGCCCGGATCTCCTTCTCAAGATCGGCAATCTTAAGATCCTTCAGCCCACACGTCTGTTGAAGGTCAGCAATTTGACGATCCTGATCCTCAACCTGATTGACGTAAGTCTCCATTTCGGAGAATTTCTAAAGAAGACAACAGGAAAGCAACATCAGACACATTGTCACACCCCCAAAATCCACCTGCGGAGTATCACCGCTTGGGAGCGTGACTGACCAGGATCAAGCCATCAATCATATTGAACATAGCATAATATAAATAAAGTAATTCGTAAAACCCCATTCAATACAATTGACGTTTCAAAACAATCATAGTATCAGTAGCGGAAGCATAAGTAAATAACCCAAGTAAACCATAAGTTCAATTATTCGAAATGTTTAAACATAGCGTTCTTAACCCACTGCCCACAACGTCCCGCTCCTCCAGTGCAAGCTCCATAAGTACCTAAGGTCCTGCAAGGCATGCAGCAGATAGTCAACAAACTAGTTGAGCGAGTTCACAGTTTATTGTTTAGTTTGGGTAATTGTGCGTTTGTTCAATTAAGTTTCGTATCGTATCAGTTCCATCGCGGCCTCACAGGCATGTGTGCGAAGATTATGTTCGTTAGTTCGCGACCGTAGTCTTTACCGACCAGGGTGTGTGCGAAGGCAATTGATCAGTTCGTTCGCGACCATAGTCTTTACCGACCAGGGTGGGTGCGAAGGCAGTTGAGTAGTTCGTAAGCATCAACAGTTTAATCGTTCGTTACAGTATCAAAGTATGCACAAGTAATCATCCAACCCATTCCCACCCTGGGAACCCATGCCTTGGCTGTGTGAACTCACCTTGGTTTGCTCGGTATGCTAGGTTATGCACTCACAAGTAATTTATTCACGTCCTATCGTATGCACGTATAACAAATCAGTTCATGTTCACAACGATACGCATGCAATTTAATGTTCACATAACAGTCAGTTTGCATATCGACACAACACGTATTATTTCACAGTAGCACATCAGCTATCATTCGATTCATGGTCATCTTTCGACACATTAGAGATCTTTCGACTAACAGGTACCATAGCTATCTTTCGAACAGAATGTTATGTTTCGAACTTAATGTTATCATTCGGTCATTGCTATCCTTCGGTCAACACTATGTTTCGAACATCTAGTATCTTTCGGTATCTTACGGTTACTACCATGTTTCGAGTAACTGATATCTTTCGATGGATATCAGTTACGTTACAAGTTTCCAAGTTTTGCTGTGATTATCAATTATCAGTTTCCAACTAACATTCCGTAATATCAGCAAATAGATCAAACAGTTTCGGAAACAGATCAATTAACATAATTTCCAACTTTTAGTTTAGCATGCAATCGATCAAACAGTCAATTATCCATCGGTTTTCTCATGAACCCTAATCAAATCAAAGCATGATCAATATTCAAACATTTGAGCATATAACGGCCGATCACGGGTTGTTCGGTTTTAGCTCTAAGCCGTGCAATCCGACTGTGTATTTACCAACCATCATGAACCCTATGACTCGCTTATCAATTACGACATAATCAATTACATTTATTCGAAACCCTAGATCATCATACAACAAGTCCGGTTATATGGTGGCCGATTAACTAACCTGTTCGGCCGATTACAAAACTAACCGATACACAATAACATCTTAACAATCATTCAAATCAGTTCGATTAAACACATAACATACTCGGTTAATCACAGGCACATATAACATCATTAAACTACTAAGACACGATATCCGGCCGGTTAACACACCAACTAACATAAAACTTCAAGCAGTCCGATAATCAATTTATCAAGCAATTCGATATCAAGCACTAACCGATAAAAGGGAAACAAGGATGATCCGATCAAGAAGGCGGTCTCCGGTTGCTTTGCCGTCCGGTTTGAACGAAAGAGCGAGAGAGGGAGAGATGGCCGTCTAGGGTTTGTAAAAATGACTGCCAACTACATGCATTCACGTCTAAATACTTATCACAGTTATGGCCAAGCCCATAGAAAGACTGGGCCGAAAGATGTCGAAGGATTCCTTCATGGCCCGAATGATATGTTTCGAGACTTATCAATCCGAAGGATGATCTTCTGGATCGAAGGATGTGTTTCGTCATCCTTCGATTCATGCACCATGTTTCGTGGACATCCTTCGAAGGTTGCTTGTGTAATGTAATGTGTTTCATGCTAACTAGTTTACAAGTTTCACAATGTAGCAAACAACTATGCACGATCAAACAATCAAAACGTATATATATTTTCATTAACACACAACTCGTATAATTCAAGTCCACAATCCAACAACTAAGCAGTCAAAGTCAAAGTCAACGCGCATTAAATGCGAAAGTGAAAGTCAAAAACTCGAGTTGTCACATTATCCCCAACTTAAAAGAAATTTCGTCCCGAAATTTGGTACGCACTTACTGAGGAAGCTAGGTAAGTTACATCGTTCACTGATTTTCCTGGGGTGTCACATCATCCCCCCGTTGATTTGGAATTTCGTCCCGAAATTCGGTAGTAGTAGCTTCAGCCTCAGAAGTGGATGCATTGGTTTCGAATAACTGGGGATACTTTTCTTTCATCTGGTCTTCGCGTTCCCATGTATACTCCGGGCCACGCTGGGAGTTCCAACGAACTCGAACAAGAGGGATTCTCTTGTGTTTGAGGACCTTAACATCCCGGTCCGTGATTTGAACTGGCTCCTCGACGAACTGCAACCGCTCGTCGATAGTGAGTTCCTTAAAAGAAACTATGAGGGTCTCATCTGATAGGCATTTCTTCAGATTCGACACGTGAAATACATTGTGAACTGCACCGAGTTCAGCTGGTAGGTTCAACTTGTAGGCTACCTTGCCAACCTTTTCTGTAATTTCGAATGGTCCGACGTACCGCGGATTTAGTTTGCCCCGTTTGCCAAAACGTACCACACCCTTCCAGGGTGAAACTTTCAATAAAACCCGGTCCCCGACCTCAAATTCCAATGGTTTTCTACGCTTATCCGCGTAGGCTTTCTGACGGTCGCGTGCTGCCGCCATGCGTTGACGTATCTGTGCTATCTTTTCTGTGGCGTCCACAACAATATCTGGACCCGTAATCTGACTATCCCCCACCTCTGCCCAACAGAGATGTGACCGGCATTTACGTCCGTACAATGCCTCGAATGGAGCGGCTTGAATGCTGGTATGATAACTGTTATTGTACGAGAACTCCACCAAAGGGAGGTGCTTTTCCCAGCCGTTGCCGAAATCGATGACACACGCTCGAAGCATGTCTTCTAGAGTTTGAATAGTTCGCTCAGACTGCCCATCCGTCTGAGGATGATATGCTGTGCTCATGTCTAATCGTGAGCCGAAAGATTTGTGCATCGCTTGCCAAAGCTCTGACGTGAATCGTGCATCGCGATCCGAAATAATAGAGGTGGGCACTCCGTGCCTCGAAACAACTTCTTTAAGGTAAACGTCTGCTAGGGTAGAAAACTTATCCGTTTCTTTGATAGCCAAGAAGTGAGCAGACTTTGTGAGCCGATCAACGACCACCCAGATAGTGTCATTCCCACGCTGGGATCTAGGTAGGCCAGTAACAAAATCCATGGAAATTTGCTCCCATTTCCATTGTGGTATTTCTGGTTGCTGAAGTAGGCCTGATGGTTTCTGGTACTCGATTTTAACCCTTGCACAAGTTAAACACTTGCCGACGTAAGTTGCGATAAGAGCTTTCATGTTTGGCCACCAGTAAGTTGTTCTGATATCGTGGTACATCTTATCCGACCCTGGATGTACCGAGTAGCGAGACTTGTGCGCTTCATCCATCACAAGTTCGCGTAAGCCGCCATAAAGTGGGACCCAAATACGCCCCGTTACATAGTAGGCGCCGTCTTCCTTTTGTTCCATTTGTTGCCTTGAACCGCGCAAGGCTTCAGCCTTGACGTTTTCGGGTTTCAGTGCTTCTAACTGAGCAGCTCGTATCTGTGCAGGAAGACTGGACTGAATGGTAAGCTGTAGCGCTCGCACGCGCTTAGGTAGAGTGTCTTTCCGACTGAGGGCATCAGCCACAACATTGGCCTTGCCTGGATGATACTTGATGGCGCATTCATAGTCGTTTAGAAGTTCAACCCATCTCCGTTGACGCATATTCAAATCCTTTTGCTTAAGAATATGCTCGAGACTCCTGTGATCGGTGTAAATCGTGCACCTGGTACCGTACAGGTAGTGTCGCCATATCTTAAGCGCGAAAACAACAGCTCCCAGCTCTAAATCGTGCGTCGTGTAGTTTCGTTCATGAACCTTGAGTTGCCGCGAAGCGTAGGCTATCACTTTATCACGTTGCATCAACACACATCCAAGACCCTGGATGGATGCATCACAGTATACCACGAAGTCATCTGTGCCCTCTGGTAATGAAAGAATAGGTGCGCTGCAAAGCCTATCCTTTAAGTACTGAAAAGCGGTCTCTTGCGTATTACCCCATCTGTAAACGACACCTTTCTGTGTTAGCATAGTAAGTGGTTGCGCGATCTTTGAGAAGTCTTTAATAAATCGTCTGTAGTAACCCGCCAAACCCAAGAATTGGCGTATTTCTGTCGGTGTACGTGGTGCTGGCCAGTTTCTGATCGAATCAACCTTGGATGGATCGACATGAATCCCATCCTTGTTTACCACATGGCCTAAGAAGTGGACTTCACGAAGCCAGAAGTCGCATTTTGAAAACTTTGCGTACAGTTGCTCTTTTCGAAGAAGTTCCAAAATAATACGTAGATGCTGTTCGTGCTCCTCCTGACTCTTGGAGTAAATCAGGATGTCGTCGATGAAAACAATGACGAACTTGTCGAGATAGGGTTTGCACACCCTGTTCATAAGATCCATAAATACTGCAGGTGCGTTCGTAAGCCCGAACGGCATAACCAAGAACTCGTAGGGACCATAGCGAGTTCTGAATGCTGTCTTAGAGACGTCCTCATCCCGGACTCTCAGCTGATGATAACCTGACCGTAGGTCGATCTTGGAATAGTAACACGACCCTTGCAATTGGTCAAATAAGTCGTCTATGCGCGGAAGAGGATAACGGTTCTTCACCGTCACCTTGTTGTGTTCACGGTAGTCGATGCACATTCTAACTTACCGTCTTTCTTCTTCACTAACAACACTGGAGCTCCCCAAGGCGAAGAGCTAGGTCGGATAAATCCCTTATCCAAGATTCCTGGTAGTTGCGTCGATAGTTCTTCCGATTCTGGTGGAGTTAAGCGATACGGTGCTCGAGCTATGGGTGCTGCTCCTGGAGCGAGCTCGATTTGAAATTCGTCCTGATGATGCGGCGGTAGACCAGGTAAATCCTTGCGAGACACCTGAGGAAAGTCGTGTACAACTGAATGGTCTTCCAACTTCTTTTCTTTCGCTGATGAGTCAGTAACGAGAGCCAAAGTTGCGGTGTGGCCCTTCCGCAAACATTTCTGAGCCTTCAAGAAAGAGGTGATGCCAACCACGGCACCACTCTTGTCGCCTTGAGCTTCGAGAGGTTCTTGACCAGAACGAGGAATGCGAACAATCTTTTCTTTGTATAGGATTCCTGCTTGCTGTTGCTGCTGGCGATTCCGGTGTGCAAGCCGTGGGCTCCTGAATTCCTTAGCTTCTGCTGTGCTCAGGCGATCACTATTCTTGTGCTGCTGTTGTGCTTGAGACCGAGCGGTAGCTGAACCCTTGCTGGAATACCCATCCCATTTCCGCTTGTTGTCACTAGGAGTAGCGGGAGTAGCAGAAGTGGTAGCGGTAGTAATAGCGCTGATACAACTAGGTAGCCTGTTCTGTTCCACTGCCTGATCCGTGAGGCGATGAGCAAGACACTGAATGTCTTGGATTTTGTCGAGGTTAGCCGATGTAGCTTGGCTCTGAATCTCTGAGGCTAGACCCTTGAGGTACAATTCGATACGCTTGTTTGGAGGGTCCACCATGGTTGGACACAAGATGGCCAGTCCGTTCTATCGTTTCGTATGAGCTTCAATTTCTGACCCCATCATTTTCAAATGGTAAGGCTCCACTTCCAACTTGTGGATGTCATCACGCGTGTAGTATTCCCTTTTAATGTGTTCTTTGAATTCGTTCCAGGGGGTGGCGTTAGCAGCTGCCAACCCTAGTATCTGTACTTGCGCGTTCCACCTGGTTAGCGCGATTCCTACCAAAGTACCAGTGGCGTACTTGACCCCTGCGAGCCTCAGGGCGTTCACACATGAAGTTCTTGAATGTGCCACTGAATGTGCTTGGGCGACAGTCCATGATGTTCTGGAATGTGTGCGTTCTGACCCGTTGCGCGAGAAAGATAGATCAAGGTTAAGCGCGAAAGTTGGGTCACGAGAGTAGGATCTAACATCCTAGAATAGGTCTGGGATAGCAGGTTATACCTCCTGCTTGTGCGGCTGCAAGTGCCGCAGCAACTTGTTCGTTAATGAGAGCCGTCAACTGGGCTTGAGTCATGTCAACACGTCCAGACATGATCGAACAGTAAAGGTAGCATAAGTAAGAATGGTTCACGAATAGTGCGATGACAGAAGAGTGTAAGCACGTATGTGTTCTCAAGCAATAACAAGTTGTGAGCAAAGTAATGTAAGCATACTACGAGCAAAGTTCTATGCAGTTCTAGCAAGCAGGTAATAAACATAAACCTTATTACCTAGGATGTCGAGTCTTGCACGTGGAGCGAAGCGTCGTTGTGGATCGTTGAGAGCACTGTTCTGGTTATAGTCTGGTTTTAATAAAAACGTTTTCCCATATTAAAACCAAGTTCTCTATAACCAATGGCTCTGATACCAATCTGTCACACCCCCAAAATCCACCTGCGGAGTATCACCGCTTGGGAGCGTGACTGACCAGGATCAAGCCATCAATCATATTGAACATAGCATAATATAAATAAAGTAATTCGTAAAACCCCATTCAATACAATTGACGTTTCAAAACAATCATAGTATCAGTAGCGGAAGCATAAGTAAATAACCCAAGTAAACCATAAGTTCAATTATTCGAAATGTTTAAACATAGCGTTCTTAACCCACTGCCCACAACGTCCCGCTCCTCCAGTGCAAGCTCCATAAGTACCTAAGGTCCTGCAAGGCATGCAGCAGATAGTCAACAAACTAGTTGAGCGAGTTCACAGTTTATTGTTTAGTTTGGGTAATTGTGCGTTTGTTCAATTAAGTTTCGTATCGTATCAGTTCCATCGCGGCCTCACAGGCATGTGTGCGAAGATTATGTTCGTTAGTTCGCGACCGTAGTCTTTACCGACCAGGGTGTGTGCGAAGGCAATTGATCAGTTCGTTCGCGACCATAGTCTTTACCGACCAGGGTGGGTGCGAAGGCAGTTGAGTAGTTCGTAAGCATCAACAGTTTAATCGTTCGTTACAGTATCAAAGTATGCACAAGTAATCATCCAACCCATTCCCACCCTGGGAACCCATGCCTTGGCTGTGTGAACTCACCTTGGTTTGCTCGGTATGCTAGGTTATGCACTCACAAGTAATTTATTCACGTCCTATCGTATGCACGTATAACAAATCAGTTCATGTTCACAACGATACGCATGCAATTTAATGTTCACATAACAGTCAGTTTGCATATCGACACAACACGTATTATTTCACAGTAGCACATCAGCTATCATTCGATTCATGGTCATCTTTCGACACATTAGAGATCTTTCGACTAACAGGTACCATAGCTATCTTTCGAACAGAATGTTATGTTTCGAACTTAATGTTATCATTCGGTCATTGCTATCCTTCGGTCAACACTATGTTTCGAACATCTAGTATCTTTCGGTATCTTACGGTTACTACCATGTTTCGAGTAACTGATATCTTTCGATGGATATCAGTTACGTTACAAGTTTCCAAGTTTTGCTGTGATTATCAATTATCAGTTTCCAACTAACATTCCGTAATATCAGCAAATAGATCAAACAGTTTCGGAAACAGATCAATTAACATAATTTCCAACTTTTAGTTTAGCATGCAATCGATCAAACAGTCAATTATCCATCGGTTTTCTCATGAACCCTAATCAAATCAAAGCATGATCAATATTCAAACATTTGAGCATATAACGGCCGATCACGGGTTGTTCGGTTTTAGCTCTAAGCCGTGCAATCCGACTGTGTATTTACCAACCATCATGAACCCTATGACTCGCTTATCAATTACGACATAATCAATTACATTTATTCGAAACCCTAGATCATCATACAACAAGTCCGGTTATATGGTGGCCGATTAACTAACCTGTTCGGCCGATTACAAAACTAACCGATACACAATAACATCTTAACAATCATTCAAATCAGTTCGATTAAACACATAACATACTCGGTTAATCACAGGCACATATAACATCATTAAACTACTAAGACACGATATCCGGCCGGTTAACACACCAACTAACATAAAACTTCAAGCAGTCCGATAATCAATTTATCAAGCAATTCGATATCAAGCACTAACCGATAAAAGGGAAACAAGGATGATCCGATCAAGAAGGCGGTCTCCGGTTGCTTTGCCGTCCGGTTTGAACGAAAGAGCGAGAGAGGGAGAGATGGCCGTCTAGGGTTTGTAAAAATGACTGCCAACTACATGCATTCACGTCTAAATACTTATCACAGTTATGGCCAAGCCCATAGAAAGACTGGGCCGAAAGATGTCGAAGGATTCCTTCATGGCCCGAATGATATGTTTCGAGACTTATCAATCCGAAGGATGATCTTCTGGATCGAAGGATGTGTTTCGTCATCCTTCGATTCATGCACCATGTTTCGTGGACATCCTTCGAAGGTTGCTTGTGTAATGTAATGTGTTTCATGCTAACTAGTTTACAAGTTTCACAATGTAGCAAACAACTATGCACGATCAAACAATCAAAACGTATATATATTTTCATTAACACACAACTCGTATAATTCAAGTCCACAATCCAACAACTAAGCAGTCAAAGTCAAAGTCAACGCGCATTAAATGCGAAAGTGAAAGTCAAAAACTCGAGTTGTCACACACATGTGATCCTCGGACTTGTCGAAGACAATTAACAGGGGCAGTGATCCTAACCTCATCAAAATAGTCAAGGAATTGCTGACGGAGAAGAGGAAATCCCTGAAGGTCATCTGAAGCCTTCCTCTTTTTCCCTTTGCCTCGGGCAGGTGCTTTAGGGGCTGAGACTGAAGGGCTGGCAGCAGGAGCCTTCTTCTTCGAGGACGTGACATTGGCAAGGTCACTTATCCCAAACATGGAGGCAGATTTAACAGACCTGGCAGATTTTCCGGCACCTACACAATTCAAAAACAAGATAAGTTCCCTTGTTAAATTAAATACTTTCACATAAAACTTATTTTTTATGAGGATACTTACTTGACATTGTGGCAGACGCAGAGGATATCTCTTGAGAATCTTGGATAATAATCTGGAAGCTTCGAACTTCAGGATCAAGCTTCTTGAAAGCTAACACTCTCTCTTTGGCAGCAGGGGTCAACTTTAAGTGAGCAACGGAGATAGCTGCATAAAAAGACAAAAAAAGAAAAGACATCAGTGATCCTCATCATATGAGACAGAACTGATAGTGATCCTTCGAGGATCCTCTATCCTACCATGAGTGGCCCATTCCTTGGGCAGATCCTTCCCATCCGGGATGGAATCCATCTTAACAAAGAAAAATCGACGTTTCCAGTTGGTATCATTCTTGGTCACTTTGAAAATAGGGTGATCCTCCCCAGCTTTCCGTTTCAGCAGATACCGGTGGGAACCAAACGTAGTAAGATCATAGAGCTCGGCCAGCTCTGCCATCCCCAGATCAATCCCTTCTTGCTCGATGATCCTCTCGAAGGTATATAGAACCCTCCAGATCATCGGCATAGCTTGGATATATGAGATGCCGGTAAGAGAAAAGAAAGATTGGGTGAACATCGGAAAAGGATATGAATACCCAATGAGGAAGGGAGTAGCAGGAAAAGCCACCCAGACATCTGAGACAAGATCGCTCAAAGCAGTAGGATCAAAGGGTTTGAAAACAACATTCGCTGGGAAACAATGGCGAATCTTGTCTATGTGGACATCAGTAAAGCAGCATCTCTCCGCGGGAGAATCCTTGATAATTCCCTGGCTCTTTAAGGGACTCTCCTTCTTGGGACTCTTGTGCGGAGAATTACGGAGCAGCATATTTTGAACAAAAAACAGAGTAAAAGCACGAAAGAACAGAGCAAAGAAGAGAAAGAAGAAGATGATACCTGATCAAGAGTCTTCAATGATGGTTATAAAGGGAGATACTTCGAATTTAAATACAAAATGATCCTAACCCTATCTCCTATTTATAGTGATGATTTGCAGGGATCGTCACATCAGTGACGTAAATATCACAACGGCTAGTCCATATGTAACGGCTAGTAACCCGGAGTCGCCCGTTAGAGATAAGCTCAAAACAAAATATAACTCATCTATTTACAATTAACTCCTTATATTTTGGGGGCAATTGTTGGGGCTGGATTTTACTATAAATGATCCTTATACGTGATCCTGACCAGTGATCCTTGTTTCTTTGGCAGATAGTGATCCTCAGCCAGACTTCAGGATCAGGATCATGGGACGATATGGTGATCCTTACACTAACGGTCACTTCCACTTGTTACAAAATTGTTTTGCAGGAACACCTAGCAGGATATGCCCTACACATCATGATCCAGGGACGCGTTTTCACAAATATGGCAAGAGCTAAATTGGAGATAGACGTTGTACCCGATATGGAAACTTAGCTTGATTTATGGGCAGCAATTTAGGCTAGATTATCTTTATTTCTAAAGGGGTAATGAGCTGATTAGTGGTCTATCTACCTAAAATAAGTCACCCACACATGTATAAATACCCATCTTCCTCATTCGGAAGAACACACACGACATACGACACAACTCTCGAACACTTAGACACTCAGTGATCCTTGTACTCAGCTCATTATCATCCGAAGTTGTAACTACATTTTTATTATATTGAAGTTGGTGATCGGTAGTTGCCATCACCCGAGGTTTTTTATGCCGGAGATCATATATTGATCAAGGGCTTTTTCCTCGTATAAATCATTGTGTCTTTGTATCTTTATCACAGAAGTGATCCTTTACTTTCATAGCTAACCAAGCATCATACCCCGTTTACATAAAGTTTGGTTACATTATC